>NC_089813.1:15148505-15318505 GCF_029633855.1 Hoplias malabaricus
TCCTTCAGATTACATAACAATTTAAGCCTTTTACAATAACAGATATAAACACACACACACACACATTCCAACAAGCATCATTTACCACATGCCATGGTTTATTTAAAGCTTGTAATAGATAGTAATAAATCATGGCTGTCCAGTTAAAACATGTATCTCCATTTTGTGGATTTTTAGTTTATGACATCATTTGAACACAGCAGCTGCTTCACATCATAATTTCATAAAGAACAAACCTGGGACACTGGGTATTTTGAAAAAACATTAGACCACTTTCCAGAGCACAGACTGGAGAGCAGCACACATCTTTAGAAATGTATAAAAAAGTTGTTGAATGTCGCCTTTAAGGCCCTTGGAAGGCATCACGCAGATTTGAACTCGTTTAACTGCCAGTAAAATAGAAATGTTTGAATCTGATTCCTTGATAAAGCTTTCAGTTGTGTTTGAGACCACTCTCTAACTGATGAGGTTACTGATAAGAACCACCCGCCACCCGGCCCTCGCTCTCTCACACACACACACACACACACACACTCTCTGTCTCGTATTCATTCGGGTCCAACACTGATTTACTGTTTTTGCTGTTCTCTGTCTATCCCTCTATCCTCAAACTCCTCACGTGTTCCATTCGCTCTATCACACTTCTCTCTATCTCTTCATCTACATCTCTTTCTGTTTCTTTCCATCTATCCTTCAGTTTCTCTCACTCTCAGACCCTCTCCCTTCATCTCACTGTGTTCTTCCCAATTCTCATTTATTTCTCTCTATCCTCCCCTCTTTTTCTTTTATTTGTGTCTTTTTATGTCCTCTCTCTCTCTCTCTCTCTCTCTCTCTCTCTCTCGTTTTCAGGATTGATTCAGTAGAATGCTCTCCAGCTGAGCTCGTCTCGAGGGCGGCTGGACAGAGATCAACGAGAGGCCAGACACACACACACACACACACACACACAATGCAAGCGTTCACAACAGGCCTTTTCTTTTAGCTAGCGCTACCACATTCACAGCTGAGACTTTGCTCTCTCTCTCTCTCTCTCTCTCTCCTTTCATTTACAGGGGAAGGGAGGAGGGGAGTAAGAAGAGGTAGTGTGGGGTGTGGGGGGTGCATGGGAAAAAAAATGGAGAACAGCCACAAGCATGAAAAGAAAAAAAAAAAACACAGTCCGGAGCTTAATTATTCACTAAAGCTCACACCAACTCACCATTCACTTCCACACTCACGGCTTTACCACTCTCTCTCTCTACCTCTCCCACCCGCTCTCTCTCTCTCTCTTTTCATCCTTAGCTCTTTCTTCTTTAATAGCTCTGTCACCAAAGAGAGACAGAGAGGGAGAGAGAGAGAGGGAGAAAGAGAGAGTGAGAGGGAGAAAGAGAGAGAGAGAGAGAGAGAGAGAGAGAAAGACAGAGAGAGAGAGAGAGAGAGAGGGAGAAAGAGAGAGAGGGAGAGGGAGAAAGAGAGAGAGAGAGAGAGAAAGTGAGAGAGAGAAAGAGAGAGAGAGAGAGAGAGGGAGTGAGAAAGAGAGAGAGTGTGTGTGAGAGAGAGAGAGAGAGAGAGAGAAAGAGAGAGAGTGAGAGAGAGAAAGAGAGAGAGAGAGAGGGAGAAAGAGAGAGAGTGAGAGAGAAAGAGAGCGAGAGAGAGAGAGAGGGAGAAAGAGAGAGAGAGGGAGAATAAGAGAGAGAGTGAGAGAGAGAGACAGAGGGAGAAAGAGAGAGAGAGAGAGAGATAAAGAGAGAAAGAGAGTGAGAGAAAGAGAGAGGAAAAACTGATTTTAGAAGGAGGGAGAAATTGAGCGGAAGGATGGAAGACAGAATGAAGAGGTGAAGAGAAGACAGAAAAATGGAGAGTGAGAAAGAAAAATAAAGCAAAAGAGGAATGGAGGGAAGGAGGGGTCAAGAAAAAAATGTGAATAGCCAAAAAATAAAAAGAGAGAGAGACAGAGAGAGAGAGAGAGGGAGAGAGAGAGAGAGAGAGAGAGAGACAGAGAGAGAGAGAGAGAGAGAGAGAGACAGAGAGCAAGAGAGCGAGAGAGAGAGATGGGAGGAAGGATCCCAGCTACATGTCTCTCTTCCAGCCAGACGACAACAATGGACGAGTGTGTCCACAGATCAGTATTCAAAAGCACACACACACTGCTCACACAGCCACTGCAATAGAGCTCATCAATATCTCCCAACCAGAACAGCACAGCGTGGAGATGAGACACAGAGCTCAGCTTAATACACACAGATACACTCTCTCTCTACCTCTCTCTCTCTCTCACACACACACACACACACACTCAATCTGAACGTCCACCTCAGCTGTGATTCCTGATCTTATAGTCACTCACTCCTTCTAATCCCTCTCTCTTCTCTTTCTAATCTCTCTTTCTTTTTTTCCTCTACACCTGTCTCCCCTGTCATTTCCTCTCTCTCTCTCTCTCTCTCTCTCTCTCTCTCTCTCTCTCTCTCTCTCTCTCTCTCTCATCAACAGAGATGATATATAATGGTGTATATAGCCTATATAGTGGAAGCAATCCGTTTATTTTTAAGGAGGTAAAAAAAGCTCTTTCACTCCCCTCAAAACAGACAGGATTGGAGGGAACATTCCTTGTGTTTGTGTGTGTCTATATGTGTGTGTGTAGTGTGTGTGTCTAAATGTCCGCCAGTGACCTGAGAAGGACGTGGCAGGTTTCTCACACTGAGACATGGTGGTGGCACTTCATCAATAATATCAATCGCCTAATAATCAATACTGCGGTCCTCCAGGCCGCAGAGAGAAATCCTAACAAGATCTCACAGCTTAAACGAGAGCTTACACCATCTAATACCAGCCCTGCTGCACGTTCCCCCCATCCACTTCGCTCTCACCGACTGTTACTCAGCTACACTCCGTTATACAGTTGGATAGTTATCCATTCCAACTGTTGTCCCACTTTATATAGCGTCTGTATTAATGTGTTTAATAACAGTGTGATTACAAATTAACAACACCTGAAAAGTATGCATTTTTCTGGAGCAGCTGCACATGAGGTCACCATCCCCATTGTGAAACGTATTGTCTGTACTGTGTGTATTGGGCTGTGGCGCAATGGCAAGGTGTTCTCTCAAGTGATGTGAATCCATTCAAACCACAGCATCCGATCCTGCAGGGTGTCCACATAATTTTGGACAGATGTTGTTATGTGTGGTAGGAAATTTCAACCGGAATATAGTAGTTAGCAATGTGACGACTGTAAACAGCTGTAGCTGGTAAACACTTCACTAAGCCGACCAATCAGACGTCAATTCCTGAAAATCTACTGTGCATATAACTGCTAGACTCCATCTAATAATACAAATAAACATGTAAAATGAGATATATTAATATAATAGGTGTAAAATAAATAAACACAGCAATATCACATTAGGTCGGTTAGGAATTTTGCCAGTGTTGCTGTAAACCTTGTCCAACCTAGCAACAGCAGCTATGAAAGTATGCATCTGTGGGCGGAGCATAAGGTTGACTAAATTGCAATGTGCCGTGGGTCCGCCAACGTTTCATCTCACACTATCATCAGCTCAGTGTACGTGTAAGTACAGGTGCAGTGTCGACTGAAGCTGAACTGTTCAAACATCCGGTGTCCTCTGTGGACAAACTAAACACACACACACACACACACACACAACACACACAACACACACAAAGTCGCTCCGCACTCACAGGAGCTATAAGCAACCACATTTACAGCATTAGGCCATAAAAAATGGGTCACACACACGCACACACACTCACAACCTGGCACTGTAGCTCCTAAAAGAGGAAAGCTAAAAAAAAAAAAAAGAGAGAGAGAGATAGAAAAAAAAGAAAAAAGAGGAATGGTATTTTTAGAAGAGAGGATGATTCATCCATGTTTTCATCAGGAATGAGGGAATCAGCAGTAAAAGGACGTTTTTCAAAGATCAATCAGTGACCTTCCTCAGCTCCTCCTCCTGTATTGCCCTGGCTCATAGACACCACATGTCCCCGCATTTGAGGACAGAGTGATTTCCACTAATATAAAATCTACAACCTCCTAGAATTAGGCTGTGACGCAGAGGGACGCTGCTCATGGTATTTGTGATGCGCTACTCAAATGAATCCTCTAGCATCAGTACCTCTGCTCTCCCTGATGTTTAGGTGGATGGGTGCAGTCAAATCCTCACAGCGGTGTTCCAATATGCAGTCTGAACCCCTCTCGGAAAAAATGTTGGAAAAGCAAGTGTGCACAAACTTTAGCCCAAATGGACATTCAGCCTCGTTGTGTGGTATTGTGAATGCTGAGCTGCAGCAGAAGTATAGAATATTAATAATGCTTCTCAGTGAGGGATTAGCTGATGACACCACTGTTTTGGATCCACTCATTAACCGATGCAGTCAGGCTCCACCCACTCATTATTTGCATCTGTGCATCTGTTTGTTTGTATAGGCTTCATGCTTAAACATAAACTTAGACTGCATGAGAGTTTCATTCATTGTGTATAGCCAGGACTTTGGAAACATGTGGGGGCATTGCACAGTCCAAATGGCATGACGCAGTTTTGAAGGCTCACTCTGTACATTAAACACAAACCTGTATGGACCCACAATGAAGGTTGAATGTGCAAATTTCCACAAATCTTAGGTCACGTTGTGTCCAAAATTTTGAGCTGTCACTGTCAAAACCGTCTATTGTTCCCAGACTATAGTATGCCCAGTCAAAATGTAGCATACCTCCAATATACACTGTATAGAGTTTAGGAAATTTGCACATTCAACCCTCTGAAATCATAAGGATTTGTGTTTAACGTACAGAGAGAGAGAGCACTCAAACTGTGTGAAGCCATTTGGACCGAGCAATGCCACCGCATGTTTCCAAAGTCCTGACCATAAACAATGCAATCCATAGGTCATGCCACCAGCATATACGAAGATTCAAACACCTTTAGGCATTTCTTCAGGTAAGATGCAACTTAAGGCACAAGATCAGTGGAGATGCTGCCCTCGTTGCCAGTGTTTCAGACAATGCTACTGTGTCGATTAGGCTTGTCAACTCTGCTTACCACACAGAAGCATTTTGTAGTTCAACAACTTCAGACTGTAGTCCATCTGTTGCTCCACATACCTCCAAATGCTGGTAGGCTGCTGTGGGATGGATGTTAAAATTGTAGTGTGGAGGGTACGGATGAGGAAATGTGGGTTCACTCAGCAAGGAGTAGGCAGGACTCAAAATAACTCTTTCCGTGAGACTTTATTTAAACGAAGCACACGTGATGACGTCACAACAAGAGAGGTACCCGAAGAGAAATGAAAAGAAAAGAAAAATAAATGAAAAGAAAATAAAAAGAGCACGTTGGAACTAAACAGACAAAGTTTGTCCATACTGCAGTTCCCTCTACCTTTACCTGGCTACTGCAGCCAAATCCCCCTCCTTTTAGGAACTTAGCCCCACCCCTCTCTTAATTGGACTAACCCAACTCTAGCAAAGGGGTAAGAAGGTTGCTCCCAGGAAGATATTAATTCCCTTCAATACGACCATCAACAGATATCCCCCGCACATCTCATTCCAGCTTCACTGGTAAGTGTTTATCTATGTACATAGTTTTAATAGTTTTACTCATTTGCTTTTTCCCTTGCACAGGTTCCTGAATCCAGCTCTTCCCTCCCCCTCTCTATACCTCACCGTGGGCCCTTCGGCTAGCACAAAGAGAGACAGGAAATTCGCTGCCATTCCCCTAGGACCGGAACTGAAACAAGGTAAGCAATGATACTAATATACATTCCTTAATGTATATTCCAGTCTTGGTGATGGGTCCAATTCACTGACCTCATCACACACCCCCCCCCTTACACTAGTCACTCCTCAGAGTGACGTGAAAGGAAGTCAGCTGTAATGTTCTGAGCACCTTTCCGGTACCGCACCTGAAATTTAAAAGGCTGAAGTGACAAATACCATCTCGTAATCCTCGCGTTACTGTCTTTCATCCTGTACATCCACTGTAACGCCCTATGGTCCGTCTCAAGTATGAAGTTAGCACCTAACAGATAGTACTTCAATGAGTCCAATGCCCACTTCACTGCTAGAGCCTCTTTTTCCACCGTAGAGTAGTTCAACTCTCTTGGAAACAATTTCCTACTGATATAGAGAATTGGTTTGCGGTCCTCTTCCTCGCCTTGCAGCAGCACCGCTCCCAGACCACATCCCGATGCATCTGTTTGAACAACGAATGGCCTCTCGAAGTCTGGGCTGCTCAACACTGGTTCTGAGCACAAACACTGCTTCAGGTCATTAAATGCTTTGTCACACTGTTCCGTCCACTTGACTTTCTGAGGCTTATCTTTCTTTATAAGATCAGTCAACACTGCCGCTCTGGCTGAAAAATCAGGTATAAAACGCCTGTACCATCCCACTAGTCCCAAGAACGATCTCACCCTTCTTTTCGTTGTAGGTGCCGGAGTTCTTCTGACCGCTTCCACCTTATCAACCTGCGGGCGAATCATCCCTCCACCCAGGATATAACCCAGGTATGAGACCGAATCCCTGGCTAGATAGCACTTGTTTGGGTTGGCCGTTAATCCTGCAGCAGCAATCTTTTGCAACACTGTCTGGACGTGATGTAAATGTTCTTCCCAGCTCGTGCTATATACAACCACGTCATCGATGTAGGCGGCTGCAAATCCATCGGTCCCTTTCAACACCTGGTCCATAAGTCTCTGGAAACTGGCGGCCGCACCATGTAATCCAAAGGGCATTGTGGTGAAATGATATAGCCCAGAGGGTACACGGAACGCTGTCAGCTCCCTGGCTGATGGACTCAGTGGTACTTGCCAGTAACCTTTGCATAAGTCCAAGGTTGTCAAATACCGAGCCTTACCCAGCCTCTCAATCAGCTCATCCGCTCTTGGCATGGGGTAGGGGTCAAACGCAGAGACAGAATTCAATCTGGAGAAGTCTATGCAAAAGCGTAACCCTCCATCTTTCTTGGGTACAAGCACCACAGGGCTACACCACTCACTTGTAGAAGGTTCTATGACCCCCAGTTTCAACATCATCCTCACCTCTTCCTTCAGGTCTGGAATCAAGCGTGCAGGTACTCTACAGTTCGTCTGCCTGATTGGATCCGATTTCAGGAGACGGATGTCATGCTGGATAATACTCGTTTTGCCTGGCTCCTCACTGAAGAGTTTTGGTGGGATGACTTTCCTCAGTTCTTTTTGCTGCTTTGTACTGAGGTGTGACAAATTGAGCGGCGTACTAGCTCCACTTGTACCCGGGAAATATTGCTCCGTGCACTCCTCCTCTTCTCCGACTGCACATACCCAGAGTTGTTCTGTGGTGTTTGCTTTTGGCTCTTTCCATCGTCGCAGCATATTGATGTGAAAGACTTGTTGCTGCTTCTTCCTGTCAGGTAGCGACAACTCGTATGAGGTTTTGTTGATCTGCCTAATCACCTCATATGGCCCATGCCATTTTGCCAGCAGCCCAGTGTCCGATGTGGGCAAAAGAACCAGTGCTTTCTCTCCCGGTGTCAGTGTTCTGTTCTTCGCCACCTTGTCGTACCATTCTTTTTGGCGTGATTGGGCTCTTTCCATGTTGTCTCTGACCAACTCTGTCAACCTGGACATTTTGTCTCTCATTTTGAGCACATGTGACAGTACATTCATTTTTCGATCTTGTTGTCCCCCTTCCCAGGCTTCTCGCATGACGTCAAGTGGGCCTCTCACTTCCCTGCCATACAGGAGCTGAAATGGGGAAAAGCCTGTAGATGCTTGAGGTACTTCTCTACAGGCAAAGAGTAAGTATGGCAGCCATGTGTCCCAATCAGAACCAGTCTCCGAGACAAACTTTCTGAGCATACTCTTCAATGTCTTATTGAAGCGTTCAACTAACCCGTCAGTCTGAGGATGGTATGGAGTGGTCTTTATACCTCTTATACCCAGCAAAGAAAAGACCTGCCCTAGTTGTTTTGATGTAAAATTTGTTCCCTGGTCTGTCAAAACTTCTTTCGGTATCCCTACTCTTGAGATTAGTTGGATTAGTGCATTAACCACTTGGCGTGTTTTAACCTTGCGGAGTGCAAAAGCCTCTGGATACCGTGTTGCATAATCACAAATTACCAGGATGTAGCGATTGCCTACTCGACTTCTTGGTAAGGGCCCTACCACATCCATGGCAATCCGTGAAAATGGTACATCAACAATAGGCATATTTATCATAGGGACTTTGTCCGAGTTTTTCTGAGGAGATGTTAATTGACATTCAGGACACGTTCTGCAATATTCGACTACATCAAGATATAATCTAGGCCAGTAAAACCTGCCAGCTATCCTGCTCAGTGTCTTAGCCTGACCCAGGTGTCCTGCCCAAGGCTCTGAATGTGCTAATTTAAGTACTTCTTGCCTTAAGTTGGTTGGTAGCACTAACTGATTGATATTGTTTTTGGTCCTGTATAAAATGTTATCCTTTATAATGAACTGGTTCTCTCTGCCGTTTACAATGCTCTCTTTACTACTCTTTAAAAACAGGGGTTTAAGAGAGTCATCCTGTGCTTGCAACTCAGTTATGTTACCCGGTATTAGCTCAGTATTGTCTTCAGGGATGTTCACTTGTTCTGTTAAGGCAGTACCTTTAACTTTCTCTTGCCGTTTTATTCTGCGTGGTTTCCTGTCCTTTCCCTCGTTGCCATAAGGTAATGTTTCAAGCAAAGCCTTTCGCTCATCTATTTCTTTTTGCTTATTTTGAGATCTAGTAGCTACCATTACCTCCGCTTTTTTCAGTTTTGCAGCTAATAAATCAATAAGTATAGGCACGTCTCTACCTAGTATAACCGCATAAGGTGTATTCTGCAGTATGCCAACATTTAATAAGAACCCCTGTCCATTTATTTCAATGTCAACCTCAGCTGTAGGGTAGACTTGCTCTTCACCATGTATGCATTTAACCCTAAGTTTTGACTCATGCTTTACCTGAGACTTTAACACAAATTTTTCTGAAACTAGGGTTTGACTGGCTCCTGTGTCAATGAGAGCTTTAACCGTCTTAGTACCTATTTTAACTGTAATCTGATTATCATTAGTATTATCAACTGGTTCGAAGCTTCTCTCCTTCTTTGGTATGTAACACAGTTGACTAGCACTATTTTGCAATTTTGGGCATGCGTTTATTTTATGGCCAGTTTGATTACAATTAAAACATTTCCATGTGTTCTCTGAGCGACTTTTATTATTACTTTGTTCCTTTCCTACTCTCCAATTAGTGTTACGCCAGCGCCCCTGTGCGGCTTGTTTATTAAATTGCGGCTTCAGACCACTGCATAATCCATCCAAAGACTTACCGAGCTCCCGCTGTTGGCTTGTTTTGTTGAAGCCGCTGGCGCCAATCCTGAACTCTGCATCTGCTCGCCGTGCGGCGGTGAATGCTTCAGCTAATTCCACTGCTTGCTTAGCTGTTACCGGCCCGCGTTCGATGATCCAAGTTCTCAGTTCAGGTTTTACCATGCTCAGGTACTGTTCTAATATGATGGTGTCTCCTATTTCTTCTTTCGTCTTTTCCCGTGGTGTCATCCATTTCTCATATAGTGATTTCAACCTGGTGTAGAGCTCTTTCGGTGTCTCATCTTCAAGAACTGTGGTGTCTCTGAAGCGTTGTCTATAAGTTTCTTTGTTGATTTCATACTTTTTAAGGATCGCGTCTTTAACTTTACCGTAGTCGCCGATGTCTTCTCCATCCATAGCCACATAAGCTGCCCTAGCCTTACCATCAAGGAGTGGAACAAGGTGTAAAGCCCAATTTTCCACGGGCCATCTGGCTGCTTGCGCCATCCTTTCGAACATGGTCAGGTAATGTTCAACGTCATCTGTTTCTTTAAGCATGGGCATTCTCGGTGTCGGCCAGATAGAATTCATGCCCTGCTGGTGTTGTTGTTGCCATTCCGTGTAAGACTCTTGCGCTACTAACGCCGTTTGGGAGCGTCGCAGGATCTGGGGCTGTGGAGCTGTACCCGCTTCGTCTCCTTCATCACTCTTACGGAACTCTTCCTGGTGCGTCCTCAGAACTTCCCCTTGTAGCAGGTTAAACTGGTGCTGCATAGCGCGCCACCTTTGCTCTTGTTTAACTGCTTCTTTTCGTAGGAGTTCATCTTTCTCTCGCTGCTCTCTAATGAAGCTCCGGAGCAAACCACTGACCTGCTCTATTTCTCCGGTAGAGCTGCTTGATGCTTCTACTTCTGGCCGGCTCTGCGTGTTATATTCTTCATCTGGTGAATCTCTCTGTTGTGCACTTGAGGTTGTGTGAGCTTTTTTGGGAGCCATCCTTACTGTTGCTGAGTCTGTCTTGCTGAAATTGGTAGGCGCTACTGTCGACGGCCTCCACTGTTGCCACTCTATCACAAGTCAATGGTGATCAAGGCTGCGTCCGCTTGCGTTTCTACCACTTGTGAAGTTCAGCACTCCTAGACTGCTTCCACTGCCACCATTTGTGGGATGGATGTTAAAATTGTAGTGTGGAGGGTACGGATGAGGAAATGTGGGTTCACTCAGCAAGGAGTAGGCAGGACTCAAAATAACTCTTTCCGTGAGACTTTATTTAAACGAAGCACACGTGATGACGTCACAACAAGAGAGGTACCCGAAGAGAAATGAAAAGAAAAGAAAAATAAATGAAAAGAAAATAAAAAGAGCACGTTGGAACTAAACAGACAAAGTTTGTCCATACTGCAGTTCCCTCTACCTTTACCTGGCTACTGCAGCCAAATCCCCCTCCTTTTAGGAACTTAGCCCCACCCCTCTCTTAATTGGACTAACCCAACTCTAGCAAAGGGGTAAGAAGGTTGCTCCCAGGAAGATATTAATTCCCTTCAATACGACCATCAACAGATATCCCCCGCACATCTCATTCCAGCTTCACTGGTAAGTGTTTATCTATGTACATAGTTTTAATAGTTTTACTCATTTGCTTTTTCCCTTGCACAGGTTCCTGAATCCAGCTCTTCCCTCCCCCTCTCTATACCTCACCGTGGGCCCTTCGGCTAGCACAAAGAGAGACAGGAAATTCGCTGCCATTCCCCTAGGACCGGAACTGAAACAAGGTAAGCAATGATACTAATATACATTCCTTAATGTATATTCCAGTCTTGGTGATGGGTCCAATTCACTGACCTCATCACAGCTGCACTTATTTGTGAGTAAGTTTAGCTACTTAAAAGTGCACCATTTATAAGCACAGATATTCACTTGTGCGCACAGTGCATGTATAATCTACTTATAAAAGCATTCAAGAAAATGGCTTGCTCTGGAGTGTGGGCAACAGGGGTATAAAGCCCCCCCTGTGGGACTGGGTTCCATGAAATGATGGAACACCACCCAATATCTTTGGGAAGAGTTGGAGCGATATTTGTGATGTAGAACTCCGTACAAGACCTCACTAATTCAATCAACCAAATCTCACAGCAATATTCCAACATCCTGTCTACAGCTTATTCAGATGAGTAGAAGCTGTTACACGGAAACATAGCAATTTCAGAAAATATGAGGTCCAAATGCTTTTGGCATATCAGAGGATGAATGCAAGGACCCTAGTATTTTTGCAATTCCATTATAAGGCACTAATCCGCTGCTCCTGACACATTGCCAACCTCAGCTAGGCAATCAATTCTGGTTGGGAGGGAAGACGAATATCCATGGGGTCTTCAACAGGGTCCGGGACGTATTGTTCAAATAAACAACAAAGACTGTGTTCTGGGCCAAGCCAATCACGTGGGTGTTATAAATACCACCAAACCAATCTCACACAATGGCAATGGCACACTTAAAAAGGGGTATTATTGTAATTATGGTTATATTATGTTGGTGTATAATCTCCGTGATTGATCACCTGTTGTATTTCGTTAAAAAGGGCCTGAATAATAGGAAGAATGTGGGGATGATCTTAGGATCAACTTTTATTAATAGACATTGCTGTGTATAATTTCATATTAATTCATTAATTCATTAAAGAATTTAAAATTGTTATACTTTGATGGTGAATTTAACTTTTATCCACTGATTCGTCTAAAAAGCATAGTGTGTTGTTGTAATTTAGTCTAAGACCACTTTTAGTAAAGAAGACTAATATAAAACTCTAAATTGAAATATACAACAGAAAGTAGTTGTAGTAATAATACTAGCAATCTGTAGTCTACAGGCAATGTGAAGAATTTTACAAGCCTGTTTCCACTTTGTACTGATATACACAGATCACATTTGAATATGAAAATCCAGGAGTCAGCATTCCCAGGTTTAAATGAGCCACTGCTCAGTTTAATGTAAGAGCCCACGAGTGAGTAGCAAGGAACAGAAGCATTTTCGCTTATTTCTCTTTATTAAGTTCTTGTTCTCTCCATATTTAATCATCACATATTTCAGCATGCTCATTGTGCTTGGATTAATCTCATCTTTGCTGTCTTAAATACAAACTGTTCCAGCTCTGTGCTTGGAGAATCTCAGATGAGGAGACAGGACAATCCTAGAGTCTCTGCACTATGCAAGAAGTAGTATAAAATCAACTCATGTGGAAAGCAGTGCGCTTCCATCCACCTCTGAATTCTTTGTCCATAATTTCCTGTATAAATATTACAATTGTGAAACATAGCCATCTCTCTTGGCTCTGTTTTAAATGTTTTTTTCCATTGTTTGCAAGTGTATAATGCACTTATAGTAGTGGTGAGAAAGCATGGCTCCATCTCAAATGGCTTCCTGTTCCCTATGTAGTATACTATGTAGAAACTTTTATACTGACTCTTTTACAGCTCATGGTAACATTAGGAAGTGACATGGAAGGATGTGGTTGGTGTGCTTTATTTGCGGGAAAGTAAAATCAGATTTTAGCCAAACTGTTGACGGTAGTGTAAACGGGAAATGTTAATCCAGATTAAGTTTATCTGGATTTAAATAATGTTACATTAAAGTGTAAACTGAGCATACACGGG
Source organism: Hoplias malabaricus (assembly GCF_029633855.1). Classification (NCBI taxonomy): domain Eukaryota; kingdom Metazoa; phylum Chordata; class Actinopteri; order Characiformes; family Erythrinidae; genus Hoplias; species Hoplias malabaricus. The sequence goes on from NC_089813.1 coordinate 15,161,444, forward strand.
TGAAAACGGACATCGCAAATCACAAGCCTGATATTTAGCATTCGAGGCACCTGATGGAATGAGGGGTTCAATGCAGATTATTTATATTTAACATCTCCAATAGATAGATAGATAGATAGATAGATAGATAGAGATAGAGAGAGAGAGAGAGAGAGAGAGAGAGAGAGAGACAGAGAGAGAGATAGAGAGAAAGAGATAGCTCTAGCCAGCACTTGCCTGTCCCACATTGTTGCTCCTTACTTTGCTTCCTCTACCAGTTTCCTTCCGTTTTCACTCAATGACAAAAATCCCAACTCTCCACTCCAACCAATCAGCATCTCCGCTTTGAGTTTGTGTGTGTCGTCTAGTTTGAACCTACACACACACACACACACACACACACACACACACACACACACACATATGCAAACTAAAGGCCTAGAGACTGTTAATGCCTGGAGCTTGGGTGAATGCTGGTTGTTAAGAGAGGCTAGTAGAAAAACACCCTGCAATGCAGTGAGCTTCACACACACACACACACACACACACACACACTCAGTGACACAGACAAATGACACACACACAATGGCGAGTGCCACGCTTCCCCCTGCCGCTTCCTGAGAAAGACTCTTTTGTTTTGGAAGCATCTGGACCTGACCTCTACCGTTTCTACCACAATAACCAACCCCCTCCCACCTCCCTCTCACTCTCTCTCTCTCTCTCTCTTTCTCTCTCCCTCTCCTACATTACCCTGCTTCCTTTTCCCACCTCACATACTTTCTTTCTCATTTTATAATCTTTCAACTCCTTCTCTTTTTCTCTTGCCCCCCTCTTACCCCTCTCTCTCTCTCTCTCTCGCTTTCTCTCTCTCTCTCTGTCTGTCTCTCTGCAGCCGTCTGCTTCAGCTTGTGAAAGAGGCTCTGTGTGCCACCGGGCGCTCCACAAAGCCTGGAGATGAATTAGATAAACGTGTGTGTGTGTGTGTGTGTGTGTGAGTGAGTGAGAGAGAGAGAGAGAGAGAGAGAGAGAGAGAGAGAGAGAGAGGGTAACAGAGAGAGGCAGAGAGCACTGGCCATCTGTCCTTTATGAGCTGGACATGCCTGATATTCTTCTTTTTCGTCCTCTTAGCCTACATTTCTCACCCACACATCTTCATCCTCCTCCCCTTCCTCCTCCAGATCAGCTTCTGAAATATATCTCAATCTCTTCCCATCAGATGACAACATGAAGGAATAATGTGACCTCAGGTCATCTGGACTAAAACCACTGGAAATGCAGAATACTTGCTGACTAAGTGAAATCCTCCAGAGTGAAGATCCCACTGACTCAGACATACAGAGGCTCAGACACAGACTCACTTCAGCGCAGGTCTGGACAGGGCTTCACAAAAAAACTTCTGAACACAGTGGTGATTCTAAGATGGTCAGATGAGCATCACACTGAACACAGACACTCTCTCTCACTCTCTCTCTCTCGACCCTGATCGTTACTTTCAGAACTTTTCAGATGAGTTCAGACTCTATGGATCTGTCCCAAAACATAGTGAGCTGTCTACATAGGGAGCATTCTACATCACAGTGCGCGCTCCCGACACGTAGGCTGTCCCAATTCTTATATACCTCATTATGTTGCCTACTAAGATATCTTAATCAGGCTAAGTTTTAAGGCAGCACTGAACCGTTCCTCAGCCGCGAGGGCAATCCCATGATGCAACGCAAGCACAATTCCCATCCATTTCGCTCTTCTTCCAGAGAAAAAAGAATTAAAACTGCAATAAAAATGGGAAGCGGTAAATCCATAGCGCTGATGCAGAGGCGATGCTAGCCGCTGAAGTAAGTAAACACTGGTTGCGTGCAGTGGGCGGGAGCAAGCCGTGACGCTATTGCTCTCTAACTAGAGCGTCTCAATAATCTGCCTCATGAGGACAGACGGCCGTTAGATGGCTGCCTACTTAAACAGCTGTCTATGGTCAGTGCCTGTTTAGGCAGCTCATTAGATTTTGGGTTATGAGATTGAGTTTATGAATCTGCTTCAGTTACAGTTACAGTTTCAGCGATCAGAATTTCAGCATTTATAAAATAACACAAGTTCAAATGGAATTCTTTTGATTTTCCAAGAATAAAAGGCATTCATGGTGGTCAGATGTGAACCTTACTTTTTCATATTTCTTTACACTGATGGTGATAAAGACCCCTTGGATTGAAATCTCATATCTCCAAAATGGCAACCTTCCAAGAGAAAAAAAAAATATTCTTAATCTGTTATGGACGTTAGTGTAGTATGTGTAAAGAAATCTTATTCCACATAATGTAAGGTCATTTCTAGTGGTCAATTCCTCATGAAATGTTCACACGATGATATTTTGAAACGAAGTAGAGCTGTGTTGTGTGATGGTGATATGACTGCGATTGTTTTAAAGCCAAACATGTTTTGCCTTAAAAGGAGCTGTAGGTGGTACTTTTACCTTACAATTACAGCTTCCAAATCTTTGTGATGCTCCGCTAACGTCTTACAGGGAGTGTAGAGCCTCTGTCATCACTACTCCAAGCTCAGCAGTGTAATGTAACTTCTGGAGGAGGGTAGGAAACAGTGACACTGCTCTATATGAAGTTTATTAATGACGTTCTGTATTGTATGGGAGGCCGGGAGCAAAAATACTAGAACTTACCTAGTGTTACTTTAAAATGCACCATAGATTGTCAAAAAAATGTGATCTCAAAAATCCCATAGAATAAGATCACGACCATTGGGCAGAAGATTCATAACTGTTTCATGTAATGATTTACTGTGATGTCTGGTTCCTATCCCGATCGTCATACACGTGCCCATGTACATTGTTTATTTCCATTGCAGTGCAGCTGAATTGGTTTAATCTGATCCGTTATCATCCATATTTATGTTTGGAGATTGTGTGTGGAAGACTAAACAAACACTGGCCTCCCAGCTCTCGTGCTGCTGTTTACAACATAAGCAAAAAAAAGTCTTGCAAGTGAGGATTTGAGCTTATATTTTTGTTATTTTCTTATCAGATCTACCCCAAACAGACATATGTAAGACAAAGGTAAACACGACTAGGCTTTCAAGGGGGTCAACCTGAGCACTAGGACCTGTCAAACAACTTGAAAGCAACTGTGACAAACGTCCAGTTAGAGCATAATTTCATGCTCAAAATATATCTAGCAAACACCACGAATTTCACCACAGATTACCTAGTCAGATTACCTAGTCAGAACGTCGGGGGAGCCTCACTAACCCCAAATCCAGAATCCAAGATGGCTGCCTACACTTCAAGATTGTGTAAATACAGTAGTATCCATCTGGTACAGGCTTCACTGACAATGCTAACTGGGAACAAGCTAACAGTGAAAACCTAAGGCATCAGGTTTTTAAAATATTTAACTGGAATGCGGTCAGCTCCGACATCCAACTTACGAGGTAAATGGAAAGCAGCATTAATACAGAATCCCTGACACATCCAGACCATTAGTAGTTGGGATAATGGCTGTTTTATACAGTGAGAGAATGACTGACTGCAGCTTTAAGAAGGCCTTTAAACACAAACATCATGCAAAGGACTTGGTATACATATGAAATCTGCAGAACGAAGCTTATATTTCCACACCTTTTACTCTTTGTGCTGTGTGAATATTTTAGGAAGTGAAATAAATTTTGTTATAATAATTACAGACCTTGTTACACTATCATGAATCCTTTTTATTCTAATATACAAACCAGTTACAAATTCCTGTTGAAATTGTACAATATTCATAAAAACCCACACATTCTAAATTATCCACAGGAAAAACAGAGTTTAATAAGAAGTAATATGACACTATAATGCTAATATTTACCATTTAAACATGAATCAGCGGTGCCATCATGAAGTTCAAGTCTTGTGTAAACTCACTGTCCTTATGCAAACCACTTTCTGAATATCAACACAAAAGACATTATTAATAAATACACAAAATATATATCTAAATTCTGTTTACACCCCTTAAAATTAAAGTTCGGTTATTGTTGACATAGGATTTTGAGTGTACACACAGCTTTACAATCTGTACTCAAAAGCATGAAAACACATTTTAAAAAGGTGTATTTGAGCCTGGGATCACAATGCTCAGAATCAGCTACAGGGGTATAAATCCCAAAAGCACTGGGCTGTGAAGCAGTGGAGCAGCAGAACTGTATTTTCCGAAATGATAGAGCACCCTCCGAAACATTTGGGATGAGTTGGAGTGGGGTTTGTGATCCAGAACTAATCACCCAACATCGGCACATATCCTCCCTAATGCTCACACAATTTATAGAAATGTTCCAACATCTAAAGGTTTCCAAAAAGTCTAGAATTGTTACTGCATCAAAGGGACCAAGCCCTTAATATTCTTCATTTAATTTCAGAAGAACAGTAATTGATCCCAATGATTTTGAATTTGAGTAGTTCTTTAAAGCAAATGCTTGGTTGTTTGGTTGACAGAAAGTGTCCAGGCCTCAGCGTGTCCAAGCAGTTAGGAAACTGGCACAGCCTTTCATAAGCACACTCTGTTCTAAATCAGTGTTGAGTAACAGCATGGTTCGGTTCCTATCCACATGAATGCAGAAACTTCTGGGTAGAGATGTCTCTGAAACAGCATGTTTTTAATCATCACAGATTTCCTTTTGCAAAATCTAGCGTAAAAAATCTCTCTCTCATGCGGATTAGACAAGAGTCCCTGCTCTTGGTTTTTGGCAAAAGCATGAAAAGAATCCAAACTTTAGAACCCTGGTCGTACAGACACTCTTTAAAAGAACCCCCACATATTAGTGATTATGATACACAAAATGGCCTTCACTGAATCAACACCGCTTGAACCAAGCTTTCACTGCGTTTAGCCAAAGTCACTTATCTAATCCATAGAAATGAACTCAATGTTGAGTGCCTAAAAGTTAAACCAATCCATGCTATCTTGACCTTTAGCACAGCTAGCTAAACCAGTTAACACGTGAATCTTTATGTAGCACATAATGGCTCACTAAATCTTTAGCACACAATGCTAAACCAAATATAATATGAATATTTACTTCACACAAACAATTAGATAACACAAGTGTTTCTCTGAATCCATAGAAGCTAATTCAACAATTAGCACATCTTCCCAAATTAGGTAATATATTTATTTTTACTTAAACCATAGAAACAGTTTAGTACATCTAGACTTCATGAAATCCATAAAAATAAGCTTAATTTGTGTGAACCAAATCAAAATGAATCAACTCAGTGAATACAAACCAGCTAAACCTTTAGCTCATAAAGCTAAACTGTCTATATCTAACCTGTGTTAGCTTGCTCAGTCTTTAGCATAACTAGCCAAACACTGATATCTTTATTTAACACCCCAAAAACAGCTTAGCCTTTAGCAAAAATCAGTAGCCAAACATGAGAGTGTTTATCAAACCCACAGACTATTCAATCTTTAGCTCTTATAGCTAAACCAGATTAGATATCTAAATCAATATTTAAACCACAGAAACCACTTCAATCTTATGCACATCTATCCAAATTAGATAATATGTGATTTAATCTAACCTGCAGAAACCAGTTCAATCATTAATTCATAGGGCTAACCAGATATTATATGAACGTAGACCTACATCTAACCCACATAAACATATATGTTTTTTTTATTAATCCATAGAAGCCATCACAATGTTTACCATGTCAAAACAAACCTGATAACACCTGATTTAATTTTTATTAATGTCTAGAAACCCTAGTTCAATGATTAGCTCATTAGGGCTAATCAGATATTATATGAACATAAGCCTATATCTGACCAATAGAAACCAGTTCAATCATTAGTGTGTGAAACCTTATCAGATAAAATATAAATCTTTATTAAACTTTTAGGCTTGAGCACATATTGCAAAACCAGATAACATTTGACTCTAAAATGATCACATCTGGGCAAAGCAGGTAATAAATTAATATAAAGGTAACCCTCTGAACAGATATCACCCCATATCAACCCATACAAGCTAGCTTAATTTATATCACACCTAGCCAAACTACACAACATGAGTCTTTATTTAACCCCATAAAAGCCTGAACAATTGTTATAGCCAAATCAAACAACACATGACTCAAAAATTATAGACTTATTAAAGATTCATATGTTGTTTGATCTGGCTAGCTTAATATTTATCACACCTAAGCAAACCACATAACACGAGTCTTTATTTAACCACTAGAAACCTGACCAATCTTTAGCACCCCTCGCCAAATCAGACAACATATGATTCTTTATTTGACCCAGAGAAACCAGGTAAGCCTTAGGCACAGCTCACAAAAACCAGAGAGATAGATAAATAACATTGGAGTGAATACCTGTCCTGCACAAGCTAACGTCATGTTATAATAGCTAGCCAAACCATATAACGCCATATATCATCTTCATCTAAAGCACATCTGTGGAAACCAGAGAATGTTGGAGTCCATGTAAGCTAGCTTCATTTTTACTGCACTTAGCGAAACCACATTATATGTGTCTTTACAATTTACCAAAATGAGCCTTTATCAAACTCAAACAACAGAGCACTATCCCTACCACATCAATCCAAATCAGATAACATGTGAATCTTAATTTAACCCAGAGAAGCCAGTTCCATCTTGATCACAGCAAGCTAAATCAGGTGCCATCTGAATCAGTATCTAAACCAGGGTTTAGCTATAGCTCCATCTTTAGCACATCTGTGCAAAAGCAGGTAACATATGGTTCCATATAAACTAGCTTACAGCAGGACCACATAGAAGCCAGTTCAATCTTCAGCTTCACCTTCTAAACCTGTGTCTGTATCTAATCATTAGTGCATCTCTCCAACACCAATAACACACCAACCCCATAAAAGCCATTATATCTTTAGTATATTTAGTCAAACCTGCCTCGATGAAACCCATAGAAAGCAGCTCGATCTTATTAAGCACCCCCCTCCCCTCCTTCCCCCAGCCATTTTCTTGATCAAAACAGCCTAGCACAATTTGAATGGATGGGAACAGCTTCACAACGTCAACGAAGGCTTCATTAACCTAACCCAGCTCTAACGTATAATCAAGCCTGCTATGAGCATATGGCGCTCTATCCTCAGTCCCACCAGCCTATGGGGGGCTTTCTTACGCTTTCCTACAAAAACCATCAGAGCCGCTCTTATCCCGCTGACCGGTCCAGCCATTTGCACACCTAGAGTAGCCTCTCTATTAAAACACCACCACGGTGAGAAGCTCCACCTATTTACCAATGGGTAGGATCTAAACAAATGGTTAAAAGAAAGCAGAAGAGAGAGGGACACTTGCCTGGATGTCGATGTGAAGTGCAGGAGGGCAATCTCTTCCAGCGCGCATATACACATACACACACACATACGGGTGCATGCACACACACGCGCGTGCGCGCGCACACACACACACACACACACACACGGCCTTCTCCGATCAAGCGGTAATCCTCTCTTTGTGTCAACGGCTAGCAGAAAAATGTGTCCAGCACAATGATCCTTCTCTGGGAAGACGAACTGGAAAAAAAAAAAGAAAGAAAGAAAGAACGTGCAAACGAGGGAGGGAAGGATAGAGAGTGTGATGGACAGAGAGAGAGAGAGAGAGAGAAAGAGATAGAGAGAGTGAAGAGAGAAAAAAAGGAGGCTGAGGAGGGAGTGAGGGAGCGCGAGCAGAATGAAAGAGTAACAGCAGAAGCGAGAGAGGGCTGGCGGTCGGCAGAGGATTTGAAGAATGAGAGGAGGGGAGGTGGAGAGAGAGTGAGAGAGAGAGAGAGAGAGAGAGAGAGAGAGAGAGAGAGAAAGAGAAATCAGGTGGGGGGAGGGAGAGAGAGAGAGAGAGAGAGAGAGAGAGAGAGAGAGAGAGGGAGGGCTTTGAGGGATAAGGGATAACTCTGCTTTAGTAGGCAGCAGCAGCTGGGAGGACAGAGCAGAATGGAAATGAAGGGACAGAGGCAGCAAGGCCGAGAGACAGCCAGTCACACAGGAGAAGAGAGAGAGAAAGAGCGAAAGAGAGCGAGAGAGAGAGAGAGGGAGAGAGATAGAGAGAGAAAGAAAGAGAGCAAGAGACACTGACCTACACTGCTTCTGACTGACATTTACTGCACACTATAACAATGACCATCTGTAGAGGGGGATTCACAAAACAGTGTCTTAATGCCTCAGGAGAAACTAACACATGCTCACACACACATCACAACCCACACACACACTGCTGCAACCTCTGGAGGAACTGCAGCAACAAGCACCTGTTAACTTCCACCATGACAAGGAATGGACAGAGAGAGAGAGAGAGAGAGAGAGAGAGAGAGAGAGAGAGAGAGAGAAAGAGAGAAAGAGAGAAAGCAAGCGTGAGGGAGAGAGTGAGATAGAAAGAGAGAAGGACAACAACACATGTGAGGGAAGAAAAAAAAAGAAAGGAGGCAGTGCTCCCTGAGGCCAGAGTGAAAGATGAGAGAAGAGAGGGAACAAAGGAAGACAAAGCCATCCTGACAGCGTAAAAAAAGCAGAGACATACTGTGGGCTGCTGCTTTGGAGCAGTGTGTGTGTGTGTGTGTGTGTGTGTGTGTTTTGTCTGCATTAAGATTCAGTAAAGTACCCCATTTTGCATGTTTCCACTCAGAAGTATTAAACATTTTTAGTGATCTACTTCACTGCTTTAACAACACTCAGCCATTGTCTATGCTTCAGAGTTCATTGAAAGAAACTTCAGTAATGACCACCTACTTTGGAGCAGTGTGTGTGTGTGTGTGTGTACATGCCAGTGATGAATTACTTATAAGGATTCATCATGAATCACTGCTTATTCTCAATGTACCGAGATTAATGAAATACAGTACGTCACTGGGGGGAAAAAACTCTTATCTGTGTTGGTCTCTGAAAAATACACATCTGTAGCAAGCAGAAACAACACATCTGTAGCAAGAGAATACCCAGAAGCAATTTTTAGTCAGTTGGTTATAAGGAAATGGCCATTTAAAAATGATACTGTTTCAAAAACCAAGGACTGGCCAATAGAAACAGTCCAGAACATTCCATGTCATTATTTATTACCCACTAACACAAAGCATTGGATGATAATCTCAAATAATACAGACTGTCACTAGGAGCGATTTGGGAAAAGTTAAGCCAACACATTTACACAGAATATCACACTCACTGGAATAATGTTATTTGGTTTTATTCTAATGTTGGGCATTATTTGTTGTTTGTTTGTTTGTTTTTAGCAAATAAACACATACTGCTCAAATAAATAACTTTTTATATATCAATCTCTGGGGCCTAAAACTTTTGCAAATTAGCGTATGTATATAGCGGCACGGTGGCGCAGCAGGTAGTGTCTCAGTCACACAGCTCCAGGGACCTGGAGGTTGTGGGTTCGATTCCCACTCCGGGTGACTGTCTGTGAGGAGTTGGTGTGTTCTCCCTGTGTCCGCGTGGGTTTCCTCTGGGTGCTCCGGTTTCCTCCCACAGTCCAAAAACACACGGTGGATTGGTGACTCAAAAGTGTGTGTGTGTGTGTTGCCCTGTGAAGGACTGGCGCCCCCTCCAGGGTGTATTCCTGCCTTGCGCCCAATGATTCCAGGTAGGCTCTGGACCCACCGTGATCATGAACTGGATAAGCTCTTACAGATAATGAATGTGTGTATGTATATATATGAAACATGTGGTGGCAAAAACCAACCATGATTTTGAATATTTTATCTGCTTCATGGCTTTAAACATTCCGCTGCTTGGTCAATATTTATGAGTCTACTGAAAGAGACTCCACTGACCCGCTGCCTTGCAGGAGTCTCAAATAATAGTCTTTAAAAAAAATCAATACAGCTTGAAAAAACCTCTATGTTGCTGATGTGATTTTTTTTACTGGCGATCAAATTTGTCCACCTCAGTCCACCTGAGAACATTTCACTGACCTATTCTTGTCCAGATTCTGTGCTCAACACGCTACAGTCACAACTAAATTCAAACACACAGCGTCCAGCACTGGCTCATTCAGTTCACTCCCACCCCCCACTGGAACAGGCATCAATGACCAGGAGACATCAGTCCATTGTCATTCTGTCTTTAGACATGCAAAAGCCCTGAGTCCAATAACTCTCGGGCCTTAAACACACACACACACACTCTCTCTCTCATACACACACACACACTAGGCCTTGAGCTGCACTCCATTTGACCTATAGGTTTATGATGGGAGGAAAATCAGAGATGAAGATGTGAAGGAGCTGAAAGGCAGCTGTGTGACTCCATCTTGTCCTCCATTCTGCAGCATCACCAGTGAGCACACATACACACACATACACTCACACATTCACACACAAACCTGCTGCTCTTAAAGGGCCGGCGCTGTTTTTATTTACCCTAACTGTAAGATCTTAGGACAGCTTGTGTGTATATATTATGTATTTATACATACAGAGTAGCACATAGGTTCCCCTATCCCCAGGCTTAGGACTGGTGTTTTGGGGCTGTGAGTGGTTGGTAGCAGGCCATAAAAACAAAGAGAAGTAGCTTTAACCATATTTTAAATGGTGTATATTTAATAAGATTTAAAGGAGCAATCTGTAGGATATTTACTGTACTTAGTCATAAAATGTCCATGGTGTGTGATCATGGATTAAGGAAACAGTCAAAGCTAAAACACTGCTGCCTCTAATAGCATTGCTGAAGCAGTATATATTGAGAAGTGCTGCCTGTGATCCCGCCATCTGTCCAATCACATTACAGTCCAAACCCACCACTGCCAGGTCTATAAACGTAGTGTAACTTAGTGCCATGCAATGACCAAGAGAACAGAGTTAATGTTATATTTTACCCGATCCAAAAAGCCCCATTGCCCTTCTAAAAACCTCCATGACCAGAGACGGAGTAAAATGAGAGGAAATGTTGGCCTTGTGTTTGAAAAGTGGAGGCTGTTTACAAGCAGCAACACTACAGAGAGACAGATCTAAATAATTTTCTCCTGAACAGGTAACAGGAAACAATTTCTGAAAAATATATAGAAGTACAGACACCTGTGTATAGATTAAAAGGAGTAAACTTCATAGGTTGTGTGTTTCATATAAAGAAAGAGAGGCATAGTGATGTTTGAAAGGTGCCAGGCCTGTGTTTCGTGTGTTTAATACAAAAAAGGTGAATAACAGTATGATTGAAAGGTGTAAATACCATTGTTTGTTTGTTTTAAAGAAATTGAAGCAGATTCATGTGTTTTTTTGACAAACTGGAATGACAAACTGGAATAACATTTATTCATTCATTCATTATCTGTAACCACTTATCCAGTTCAGGGTAGCGGTGGGTCCAGAGCCTACCTGGAATCATTGGGCGCAAGGCAGGAATACACCCTGGAGGGGGCGCCAGTCCTTCACAGGGCAAACTGGAATAACAGTTAGTTCAAAAATTTTCAAAACTATAGCACTAGCTTCAGCTCTTAAGGTGGAAAAGAGAATTCAAGAAGATGGCGAATATCGCCAATAAGACTCAAACAGACATATATAAGGTGAAATGTTTGACTATGAAAATTGTGAATAAGAAGCCAAGTTCTGCCTCCTAAATGACATTTATAAGTAACACCAGCCTTGTCTAGTCGAAATATTTAAGGTGGATTTGGAAAGTAAAGGCGTGTAAATGCAATGAAATGGCAGCTGCGCATTCTCTTTTTTGTCTTTTTCTTGTGTAGGTAGATGTTTTAGTGAAATGATCAACACTTTTCTGTGTAAATATGTTGATTATAGCACATTCTTCTTAGCTATTACGGTCCAAATTTCTTAAAGTCGTCTCTTCCTTGTTCGCTCAGTTTTCCTCAAACTGGCAACCTGGTCCAGCTTCATGTCGGGGGGGAGTAGGGAAAGGAGGCAGACAACTCTCTCCACCGTTTTGAAATGGTATTATAATACCTGAGTTTGTTGCTCTCATGCACAATTAATATGTGCTGCTTAGGCTCAGACTTTCAACTCCAGAGAGCAATGAATCTCAGTGACTGCTCCACGAAGTTCTCACATATTTTAAAATATGCTTTCACTGTTAGCATTAACATGACATATTGTTTTTAGCTGAATGTATCAGAGACAAGAATGACCAGGAGCAGGCAAGAATGTTTTGTTGTTTTCAATGTACCCTTTGGTAGCACAGTCTGTTTGCATGCTTGAAACCTGTCTAAAATGTTTATGAAGCCCCAGTGTCTGTAAATGGCTGAAATAAATAAATAAATAAATATACAGGAGGTCCTCGGGTTATGTCAGTCCAGAGTTACGATGTTTTGTGTTTACAACACATCTCCCATTTACTGTATAAAGCCTTGTTTCGACTTAAGTGGTTTTGCATCGTAAACGTCGTAACGTGAACTTGAACGTGTTTGGTGTGCGCGATGGAAGAATACACGGTTACGCGGCTCGGGACCGAGGAGGATGGTGTCACTTCAGTCACATTGTACGCCATTTTAGCTTGCTGCTACGTGGTTCTCTCTCACGTGTGCTTACAGTATGTTATTTACGTACAGTATGTACGTATGTTCCGACTTACACTGACAATCGGATTTCAACGCGACGTAGGAACAGATCAACGTCGTAAGTCGAGGACCCCCTGTATATAGATAAATAAAATTTAAAGTCTCTGTCTGATATGCTAGGCTTTCTCTGTCTCTGCTCACAGTAGTAAAACTGCATCTGGAGGTGTTTAGGCAGCAAAGTGACCTCTAAATTATTTTAGCTGTTTCAGGTTACTTAATGTGGAAATGACTCTATATTCAGGAGACTGCTAACTGCATGAAAGTACACCCTGAGAGAAAATGCTACAAAGCTAAACTAAAGTTACAAATTACAAACGAGTTTCTGTGGTAGTTCAAACAATGAATAAAAACTCACAGATAAGTTACATTTCAGCCACATACAAACAGTAATGTTTTTTTCTCAAACATACTGTTCCACCTTAAAAGAGGCAGAGCTTCTGAACATAAGCAAACCAGAGAGAGCAGTAGTTCCCCAGAAACATAGATGTTGCCATTAAGATGACAGCTAAAAGAGGGGTAAGGAAGGGGTTAAAAAGCAAACTAATATACGTAGAACACCTATATACTGTAATCCTATAATCTGTATTTATTACAATATACAAAGTGTTATTACATTTGCACTTTACTGATGCTTCTCATAAACATTGCCAGACATTGTCAGACTTAGAATTTCTCATTATTGAAGTCATCCCCACCACCTTCAGTGATGTAGAGGGCCGAGCTCTGGGGCGGTCAGTCCACTATGTCGAAAACAACCTCGGCTTCCATGTTTGATTGTGTCTTGGATTGTTTTAACAATGTGCTTATGCTATTTATCCTGCTGTAGAACCCGTTTCTTCCCAAACAAACAGTTACAAAGTGTACTGCATGATGTATTAAAATTTGTTTGTACTTATTAGCATTCCAGCAGCAACTCCAGATGTTGTTCTAATTCCCCACTTGCCCTGATCCTCCACCATGCTTGACAGATTTCTGAGGAGCCATATATAGGCAAAAATATTGCCTTCTGTTACTTCCAGACATCCAGATACAGACAGTCCATAAAACCGCACCACACCAGATGTCTAGTGTGTAAGAATTTTAATTAAATGTAGACAACATTTATATTATAGTATTTTGTGTGGAAGGCTTTTGTGTACATTTCCTGAATTAAATAATAATATACAGACGACATAAATCATTAAGTTTTCCTTGACCTTTATAGTTAGACTCATGGGTATATGAGGTTTTATATACTGCTATATACATACTGCTATACACACACCCACACATAGTAACTGATCAATAAATTGTATCTAACAAATTGATTATGCAGTCATTTATATAATGGATAGTAACACGTCTAATGAGAACTCCTCGCAGAAGATAAACCATGTTTGTGCTGTAGTTAGAGAAGGTCAAACTCCGGTCAATCCCTGTGATGCAAAATACTCATGCAAACTAATATGCAAAACAGCAGAGAACATTCACCTGGACAACAAAAATCTACAATACAATACAACGACTTCAGAGAGAAGCTTCTCGACAGCTGAGTGGATTATTGTCTGTACGCGTTGTCTGAAGTACGTGGACGAATTTACATATTTAATGTGTCTTTCATCCTATTTTTGTATATTTTCGTATACCTGGACCGCCTACCAACCGACAAACTGTGAAACTAGACAACACAAAATGAGCTGTTTTGATTTATGATGTAATAAGGGAATATTAAAGTTGTACCACCCCCTCATCTGAGCATCTCCATTGACAGCCCTGTCCACACAGATTCTGATTTAAAAAAAAATACTTTGTCTGTGTTTTGGTACAAAAACTGCATTTACGTAACTGAAAACGGAGGATTTCCAAGTTTTTTGAAAGATTTTTGAAAACGCCGATTTTTGAAAGAGAGATTTTTGAAAACGCCGTTGTTAGTGTTCTAGTGTGTACAGGAGAAAGAGACCTTTTCGGAAACACTGGTGTCACAACTGCTAACTTGCTCTATAGTGAATTACATAAGTCATAAAACTACAATGTGTACATACAGATAGCACTAGATTTCAGATTCCCACATATGAATAAATATAAATGATGTTGTATTAGAAATATATAATGCAGTATTTAGATCAAGATTCAGTAATATCATGACTTTCGCAATGCACTACATAAGGGGTATGGGGTGAGTTGGGATTAAACCTCTGTGTTTCAAAAACAGAGGAAGGAAAATCTCTTTATTTAAAAAATACCCCAATCCATGTGGAAGGGCCTAATTGTGCTTTTCCATTGACAAAGAACTGGAACGGTTCAAGTTCACGAACTAAATTTGGAACTCTTCGGCACGTTTTCACAGACATAAATTGGTTCGCGAATCAGAAAATTTAGTTCCCAACTGGAACCAAAGTAGAGTTCAGCAAAAACCATGACGTCGTCCGTAGGCACGTCAAGGTTCAGTAACTTAGGAAAGAGCTTGAGCCTCAAATACAGCGTTATCAAGCTGCATTTTCATATTTCATATTTCATGTGTTTCATATTGAAAGGCAAGAAAATAAATAATAGCAAATAAAACGTAAGAAAGGCAAGAAAATCATGAATAACAAAAAAGATGAGGGAGGGGCAATAAGATAAGTGAGTGAAAAAGAGACCAGAGGCATAAAAAGAAGCGAGCAAAATGGCAAAAACAAGAGCTCACCCGCTTGTCATTGCTGCACGCTCAGGGCTGTGGTGAGCTGTGTGTGGCTCTTTCTACTTTCTACAGCAAAATATACAGTATACACTTTATTACAGCTATAGTGATTAAATCGGAATATCTGTCTGATTGTTGTAAACAATCGAATGCCAATATTAATTTGAAACTTGGCCAGTGTTATAGAATATCTAGTTACTTCCTACAATATCTAGTTACTTCCTATCAAACCCATATAATTAAGTATTTATCCATATTCATATCTGCATGTCATTACATTCTAGATACATTCTGTTAACACTCGGCAAAACATAGAATACAACTTGACCAGGAATGTCGAAACAACTGTATACAACTCAGTGAACAGTTAAATAAATACACTGCATCTGAACTAGAGACTAAACTCCTGTTTAGCTCTGATGAATAACACACACACACACACACACACACACACACACACAAATACACACACAAACACACACACAGAGTGGATTCTACTGCTGAGTAAAACTCAGTATGGTGGCGTATTACTGTCCAATCATATCTAGAGTTGTGTCTCAGCTGAATGCTGTTTGCAGAGCGAGGGATTTTAAATGCGACAAGAAAAACGTGACAGGCAACATCTGCAGCTCCTCGCATTAACTCGCCACATTAGCATCGGCTGCATCTGTTATCTGTCAACAGATTTGGTCAATCATGATTCTGACAAAAGAGGCTGGACCGTACTCTAACTGTTTAATTTGATTCTTTGTCAGAACTACACTAAAGAAGCAAGTGTGCCACAGCTTTGAATTTGAACACTGGATATAATGACGCACATTTTCTAGACTTATGTTTCTATGTAGTTGCTTCACCCCTTGTTCTTTAATGGTTGGGACTCCTTATCTGGGTTGTGGATCTTTGTTTTGTGAATTATTCTCAGTCCAGCAGTGACACCGAGGAGTTAAAAAAAAAACTCCAGTAGCACTGCTGTGTCTGATCCACTCATGCCACTACAACACACTACCACCAAGTCAGGGTCACTGCAGCGCTGAGGATGAACCTCCACGCACAATCATACCTACACCGTGGTGAAAGAGGCAGGGTGAAAGGAAGCTAACAAAGTATGCTGAGCAACAGAAGGACTACAGTCTATATTTTTAGAATTTCAAAGCGCAACTGTTTCTGTTGTACTTGCATGTATGTGTGTGTGTGTGTGTGTGTGTGTGTGTTTCCATTTCCTATGTGGCTCAATGATGGGTAATGGGGGCTTTGAAAATATTCCTAACAGTATATCCATTTCTAAGTGATTTATAGTGTGTTCTTATGTGGTAATCTCACATTTCCAAGGGGCAATAACAGCCCACCGGTCTGACTAAGCAGGAATATCTCTCTCCATCTCACTCGCAGTCTCTCATTTTCTCTCTCCACCCCTAAAATGTAAATGCGTGTCACATGACCGCAGAGGAATTCCATTTCCAATACATCAACATCCCGGATTCAGCACATCATCATAATCCCAAACGTCCAGGGGATTGGACCAGTTCACCGGATTTAACTGTCACATGGCAAAGAGGGAGAAGAGCAGTGGGAGAGTGAGAGAGGGATGAAGAGAGAGAGAGAGAGAGAGAGAGAGAGAGAGAGAGAGAGAGAGAGAGAGAGAGAGAGACAGAGAGAAACAAGAGCAGCAGTGAAATAATGTAAATAAATGTCCAGTTTAGCATGAGGACACAGCGAATATGACACAACACACTTATAAATAGTGCTGGGCGATATGAGCGCAAATCAATATCACAATTAATTGTACATTTTGCCACGATTACGATTAATGAAAGATTATTTTGTTTTTGTATTTTTGCTCCTCATAGTTCAGTGACGAGGCTTGTACTGTAAATATGCTCCAGTATTAAAGCTGGGACATTTATTCTAATGTTGCTGGGAGCTTGTTGCTCTCTTGCTTTCTGTTTATATTCGGTGTGTGATTGTGCTTTGATCACTGAAACTTTTTTCTCAGTGTTTACATTTGACTTCTTTTTGTTCAGTGTCGTCTTATTTATAGTCAAAACACAGCACGTAGAAACCACAAACGCTGTGTTTTTCTTTGGTACAAGCTGCTCGAGTCGCTCGGTTGGCCTCTGTGTTTAGGTTGCTTCCATGTGGCAGATAGGGGCAGAATCATGTGACTACAGCTTGGTAGCGTGGATTTAAAGGGACAGTACATGAACACATATTGGGGACATAACAGAATAAAAATAATGGATATATACAAGATTATGTCTATTAGAAGTTCTGAATGTCGATTTTGATTAATTTTCAATCAATTGCCCTCCCTGCTTATAAATATTACACGCTCCATGTAACTCACTCACTGCCTTTTCAATCAAGTCTTTAGGCAGTGGAGGTTGGCTAAGCCGCCTGACGCTCTGCCTTCTGCTGGATATATATCTGGCTCAGTTCAGTCACTCACTTTTATCCTTTGAATGTGTAAGCAGTGACAGTGGTACATGCCAACAACCCTGGAAAATCAAGGGTGTAAACGGAGTACAGTTACTTGCAGCTTTATGCTTTGACAGAAATGTAACTTACAATTTTTTAGGAAATGATAAATAAGTGATTATTATTGTTGTTGTCATGAAGCCTCCATAGTAGTGAACACACATGCACACATACATGCCCATGCACTTGGGACAGTGAGTGCACACACACACACACACGGACAAGTGGGCAGCCATCCCCAGTGGCTAGAAAGCAAGTGGGTGTTAGGCGTCTTGCTTAAGGGTATATCACCTGCAAAGATTGAGGGAGGAGACAGTGCCGTTCCTTCACTTCCCCTGGCCCCAGTTTTTCTGCTGGTCATGGGGCTCGAACCGGTGACCTTCAAGTCACAAGTGTTAGGCCACAGACACCCCAAATATTTCATTATGGTATGAATTGACTTAAAGTATTACACATATGTTGCTGGACCATCCAGTAGGTCTGTCAAGGTCAGTCACTGTCTCTTAGTTGGTCACGGACTGACTGACTGATATCAACTGCAAAAATTGAAGATAATGTTATCACCTGAATTTCACAATTTCATCTAGGTCTAACATGAACTGAAATAAAATATAATATGCATTATAACTTTCAAATATTAAAATAAATAAAATATAGTAATAACAATATAATGGGACTTCAGTAACAGCTGCAGTAACAGCGTTTAGAAACAACTACTGAGCCGACAGCGGCCCAAGAAAACAAGCTTGCCTAATTTTGTTAAACAAACAGAAAACACCAGTATGACTTGGGAAAGTATTTACACAGCTGTAGAACTCAGATTACCTAAACAGTAGGTTATTTTCCCATCTCTGCATCTAAAATGAACACATCCTTTACATCCACATTCAATCTGCAAACTGGTGCAGCTGTAGCCACCTTCATACGTACTGCTATACCCTTCTGCATTAATGTGATCCAAGGATAGCAGTATGACATGGCAGTTTATTATTGCAGCAATGCCAGAGTATTAACCTGTGTCAACCGGCAAGGAACATCAGGAAACACTTCAATGGCAGGAAAACCGGCAACAGTTTTGAGAAAGAAAATGGCTACAGACAACCTAGCTGAACAAAAGCAATGTGCATTATGTGCCAAGAGAAAACAGTGAGATCTGAAAAAGCCTAAAAAGCAAGACTAGTAACAAGCAACTCTTTTCTGTGAGAGTTTAACGGGCAAATTCCCAGTGAGATTTCCACAAAATGGTGTAGATTTCTAGTAAAAAGTACCTAAAATGACCCAAACGTACACTTGTCGGTGTCTGTCTGTTTACATTTCTGTCTTTATTAATGGCGAAGGCCTCCAACCTAACAACCTCTTACTCAAACTACTCAGCTTCAGTTTGCCCTACACTTTGGGGATTGCTTATTAAATTTCCCTTAGTACTTTTAAACTTTTAAAATTATGGTTCTTCAAGGGTTCTTTAGTAAAGAAAATGGTTTTAGGTAGAACCCTGAGCACTTAAACAACCTCTTGTATGTTTAAAGGGTTCTTTGCACAGGGAATGGGCTCTAGATTGATAGAGAATATGCTATAGATGATTCTATTCAGCACCTCTCAGAAAGGTGTTTTCTGAGTTCTTCTATTGTAACCAGCTTAAGAAGGACCTATTTTGATGCAATATAGAAGACCTTAGCATATTTTCCATGAATATGAAGGCTTTCACAATGCAATTTAAGTGTTCAGGGTTCAATACAGAACCATTTTCTTTGATAAAGAACCCCTGAAGAAACATAAAGAAACACTAATTTTAAGAGTGTACATTAAAGTACATACATTACAGCAAACATAATTTTGTGGCTTGTGGAACAATTCTGAGAGGGCAACTGTTACCGCTGGAGAGTGGCTGGAACTGCTTTCGCCCCTACTGGTCTTACATGCTTGTGTTTCCGAGACATTTCTGTGGATACTGTGTGGCCAGAAATATTATTGAAAACCATGAGAGTGTTGATGAATACAAAAACATCTGGATACACACAGACAGATTTTGTCCCAAAACCAGCAAGCATTTTACATCATAGTGTGCGCACTTTAGACATATAGTCTGTCCCAGCTCTTAGACAACTTTAATATGCTGCCTACTAAGATACTTCAATCTGGCCACATTTTAAGGCAGCATTGAACAGTTCCTCTGAGCACAACTCCCATCTATTTAACTCTTTTCCTGAGTAAAAATAATTAAAATCTTGCTAAAATTGAGAAGAACATAATCCATCATGCTGAGGCAATGCTAGCTAAATACCGGTCATGTGCAGTGGGCAGGAACAAGTCGTGACACAATCCCTCTGTAACTAGAGAATTTCAATTATCTGCCTTGTGAGGATAGCCATCAGTTAGATTGCTGCTGACTTAAACAGCTGCCTATGTGGTCAGTGCCTAGGCAGCTCACTAGGCTCTGAGACAAACAACGCAGCAATGAATGTACCGCCCAAATATGGCACATCTGCAGTTCTCATATGGCCACATTTAGCCTTAAATGACGCCTGTGACCCAGGGTGAGTCTGGATGCCACAACTCAGTGGCAGGTCCACCTTAAATGGGCCAGATATCAGGTGTGTTGTTTCCCAAATCTGGGCAAAACAGAAAGTTTTGTAACTGAGCCATAAGTGCCAAAAGTGGCACAAATCAGGCTCAAATGTGTCTTCTATGTTGGAAGCATTTCATTCTCCCATCTATTTTAAATGTCTTAAGTTACAGCAGCTTTTATATTTATTTTTATTGGACTCACAATGGCAGCTCATAACTTTACCTCGCGGTGTGTTGAAGAGGTTTATATGCTCCTTGGGCCAAGGGCCGATGAAAATTTCCAGTGAAAGCCAAACATGCAACAAGTAAAACTGATCTGTGAGAACTGGGGCGTGGAGACGTGTTCAGTCCCAAAAACAACACATGGATACACGGTGAGTAAACATCGCCTAACTTTACAACCATCGTTGTTGTAGTTTTCAAAGCCAGCGATTCCTGTTAGAGATGGGGTTTTGAGATGTCACCGGCTCCATTTTGCGGGGGAGCTGTGCCAGTGGAAAAGCAACAAGCTTTAAATGTGCCGAGCCAAGCCAAGTCGAGTTGAGCTGTGTAGAGCCGGACCCATGCGGTGGAAAAGCAACATTAGTATGGTAAAATTAAAGCACACTGCTTTCAAGTGCCTTCAAGAGGAAGCACATGCTAGCTTTCATCCTCTTGGCTGTGTAGCATCAGGGGACCTAGCTAGCCAGTGGGAATGGGGGACATTTTTGTTTCAAATTTGTGACTTAACTGCAGCAGTTGAACACAGCTTGAGTCTCAGGTAAGAATGCATTAACAAGCCACAGAAATTACTCCAATATGTTTTACACATTAGCATAGCAAAATTCATGATTAGCCTCATGTTAGCATGTTTAAGTGTAACAAGTGGGATTGGGTTTAGTTGAACCTTATAAATATGCAGTTTCTTTCACTTTGTTGCAGCAACAGCCTTTACTCTTCTGGGAGAAACTACACACCATATCACGTCTCCATCTATGATTCGGGCTTCATGAAACAACCTGAACTGGCTCACAGCTAAGCATATGTTATCCTTTTGTTGTAATAGCTGCATTGTGTTATTGTTCCTGAGGAGGAGATAACAGTGTTACCCCCTCCATTTCCTTTGTCCATTCCTCATTCACCTCCCTTTGTTTTCTCCTTTCAAACTTCTCCTCTCCCCGCCTCTCTCCTCTGTACTTTTATTTAAACCATGCCAGATGATGTGTGACAGAGTGATGACCAAGCTGTGCCTGTGTATGATTCTCTGTGTACATGAATAAAACTCCAAGTTTGAAGATCCAAAGATTGTGTTCCTTTAAAAATAAAGGAACAACAAAGGGTTCTTTGAGAAATGCCATAGAAAAAACACTTTTAGTTCCATAAAGAACAATGGTTTCTAATAATGTTTATTACTTTAAAGAACCTTAAGATCTTGTGAAAGTTTTTTTTTTTTAATCGTTTTAATTAAGTGGTCCATGGCACACGGGTTTAGAAACCCTGCTCTACACGGTGCCTACAATTGAGCATGATACCATAGGCATTAAATGGTAGTTTTTTCATACCGTGACCCCACACACATACTGTGAAACCAGACCAACACGTTTGATGTTCTGGTGGGTGACAAGTTAGTAAACATGAAAAAACTACATCAATGGCAAGTACATTAGCCATGAGCCGGACCACCATTTATGTGAGTTAAAGGCGAAGTTAAACTGTATAAAAGAGAGGACCACAGCTGAGACATAAGAAAATAGTTAAAATAAGAGTGGAATATTAAGAGCACCACACCTCTTTGCTTCTGGTTACTTCAGTGTGTGTGAGCTGTAGGTGAGCTTTGTGTGGCTCATTCACATTTAAAGAAACTGACCATTTTGAACACAGCAGCAAAAATATACATTCAGTGTAATAAATATTCAAATATTTTCACACTCTTCTGTCTTTTTATTAAATGAAAGAAAAAACCACTAAAAATTAAGTACATTAATAATGGCAAGTCAGAAATATATATTCATCACTGCATTCTTTGTGAGGTCCATCAAAGTAAAAGCACTGCAATAGAATATCAATTTGTTCTATTTTTGGAGATAATATTGTATACATTAATCTAATACAAGCAGTGAGTGAAAAGTTGAACACCTGTGTCAGCAATATGCATAGCTTAAAGTGGCAGGAATCACTCATAATATTAGCGCATGTCCACAGAATAGATGGCAGCCAAGATATTTTATTAGCGAAATTTTCCAAGTGTTTTATGATGCATGTAATCACTTCATACTGGTGGCATGCATTCATTCTCACTAGCGTGCATTCAGTCTCACTTACACCAAGGTCGACTATCTTACGTCTTGTCATTATAGAAATAACTTGATAGTCAAGATTTAAAGGAGATGACATTACACGGTTAATGTAGCCTAGGATCAAATACACATGAACACACTCTAATGATTATGTATGTGCAACATTCAGGGAAAGGATCCTTTAATGGCAAACAGGGTCATTGCCCATACTAATTCTGTGCCACCTTCAAGCACCAGCTGTGTCTCTTCTGCTCGGGGATCACTCGGCGCTTTAATACCGAAGGCTAAAATTCCAGGAAAATGAGATCAAACCAAACTCTGTACTCAGCCTCCAGCCTGATGACCTGGCTCATTTGCTCAACAAGCCACAGAGCTTGTCGCCTTCATTCAGAGCTCGTAAGATTTATGAGAGGGTGAAAAAAAAAAGCCATGGGGAGGGTCCTACTTGGTGGGAGCAGAGGGATTATCGTGTACTCAACAGTGACCAAGCGCAGCAAAGCCCTTCTTTGTCAGTGTGAGAGTGTGATGTCAAGTAATTTTAGGCAAGGCTGCCTGGAGTGACTCAACATGACTCAAGAAGACAAGAACTTGGCAAACATTCACATTTCATCTTACCCTGCAAAAAAGTGGCATCATGTAGGCCCTTTCATCATACATCAGGTCAACAATTTACCGTGCAAATATACCACTAAATAATGGTTTTAAATTCACAATAGGAACAGTATCAATAATTTTCTCTTCAATTTTGTCTTTGCAAACTCCGCCCACTAGCTAGAAGCCCCTCCCTCAATCACTTTATGTCAAAAAGGTTCTTTGGAGTGATTACGCACATCAGAGGTTCTTCAAATCTGGAACTTTGATCCATGTTCCAGGCCAGGATTTTAAAATGACCAACTGGAATGATGCTATATCTGCAACTGCTGCCATAACATCCCAGACTGAACCAGTTTTGAAACCCCTAAAGAACCTTTCAAACTAAAGGAACACTAGATACCTTAAAATTACAGCTTCAAAATCATTGTGATGCTTCACTGACCTGTAATAGGGAGAACAGAACCTCTGTCATCACTACTCCAAGCTCTGCGCTGCAGAAAATGCACTATGTAACGTTTGGAGAAGGGTAGGAAACCATTTCCCTTCCCTCCCTCGCCCCCTTGATTTCAGGACAATGCTGTAAAAGTGAATTACACTGTAATTGTAACTGTAGGGGGAGCCCGGAAGCAAAAATACCAAATCTTACCAAACCTTGTGCAAATGTGAAAAACATTGTGGACTCCTAGTGGACATTGTGATCACTAATGAAGCTTCACATGTCTCAGGGGAAACTTGTACTAGCCTCCACTATCACAACTTGGTAGCACTGTGTGATCAGGGGAGTTTTATCTATTAAGCGGAATGGGCAATGACTAAATTGGGGAGAAAAATGTTTAACTGGACATTATAGCAAACAGATGTTGTACAATTAGGACAAACACTATAAAGTAACAGTAACAGTAACTGGCCACATACATTGTATGTGCTGATAGCATCTGTGTTGTCTTGTCTATCTGAGCATATCCCTCTTCCTCTCCTTGAAACACATTCTGTTGCTATAGCTTTGCTAGACAATAGGACACAGGATATCCCAAGGGAAAACATGAGAGATACACCAGATTGTGAAAACACTCACACTCAGCATGTTGTGGACGGGAGCACGTGTGCAGCTAGAGCGTGAGGCTTTGTGTGTGTGTGTGTGTGTGTGTGTGTGTAACTATGTAGGTAGGTAAGTATTTTCTGCTGGTACTCACAAGGCACAGCATGGCGGTACAGATTGTCTCTGATGGTTTGCTGAAGATCGTAGTCTGGTGAGGACTTCTGGAAGCGCAGACTTAGGTAGTGCCTCAGGTCCTTATTCAGTTTATGTCCTAAACACACACACACACACACAAAATCAATACCTTAATCAGTGGCCATTGGGTTGTCAATCACACAATAAACAAATAACAAAATATTCAGGGAAATAAAACCAACTTTTTAAAATAAAACTAAATTAAATTGGTCAAAATGGCAAAAGAAATGGTTGAAAAATCACAGCATTGCACTGTGGAGAAGTGAAACTCTAGAACTGTGAAGCACCATTCATATCCAGTTGAGTGGCTTATTCATGAGTCAGACTTAACCACCCAACATCAACACCTCATCTCTAGGTGTAGGCAATAGAAAAATGAACTGAAATTGACATTCAGAACTTCAAATCTACATAATCTTGCCTTTATTGTTTATATCGATTATGCTTTTAATTCTGTTAATCTTGATTCATTTTTAACTCTGTTAATATGTCCTCCACTGTGTGTTAATGTACTGTCCCCTTAAAACCACAATATCATGCATGTAGTCACATGATTCTGCCCCATCAAATCTGCCACATGGAAGCAACATGGAGGAGAACCTAAACACTGAGGCCATTTGAGCAAATCTAGCAGCTTATACCAAAGAAAAATGCTGTGACTCTCATTTGAACATGTTTTTGCTTTAGTGAAGGAGACACCGAACATGAACAAGTCAAATGTAAACACTGAGAAAAAACAACCAACTGAATTTCAGCAACCAACGTTAACACCATCACATCACCAAATATAAACATAGCTCATGCATAGCTCAAAACAAGGCAAGCTCCCAGCAACATAAAAATAGACTATATGTACAGTATCAGCCTTGTTATAATTGTTATAAATAATTGTTTATTAATCGTAATCAAGGTAAAATCTTCAATTAATCATGAGAAAGATTTGTGCTCATATCGCCCACCACTATTCACCTCACTATTGCCCTATTGGGGTTTAATGCAATCACATACAGAAATGTCCCCTCCTTAGCCATCGCAGAGGAGTAGGGACAGTTTCTAAAGAAGAAATGCTGCATGACTCAACATCTAGCAATATCTTGTTTGCACATCTGCCCTCAACATGACACACACGGGTTCAAATCCCTGCCTAGGTGCCCACAACATTTTACCAATAAGGGACCTTGTGTGAGACACTTCATTCTACATAACATAACATGCTCTACAACATGATTCAACTATGAACATCAGCCAAATGCCATGAATGCAAACCCCCAAACAACACAAGAATTTAACCAGTGGCAGTGAACTGCAAAATCCCTGTCCGCAACCACAGGTCAGATTTGGGATTTAGAGCGGCAGCAGCTTAACACATCATGAGTCATCAGGTACGGGTGCATTAATCAGTCACAGCCGCTACAAAAAATTATGTTTGCCGTAAGCATGGTGAAACTTACATTTAATGTAAAATGTAAAAAACTTTGACAGGATTTAGAGCATAGGTCTTTAATCAGGACCTTGGATTCAGATTTCAGGCCAGGATTTTATGTCACTCTAGCTTCAACTGCTAATGAAAAAGACAAAACGGCTGTGACTGAAATGGCTCCCTAATCCCTCATTAGTATTACACTATAAAGCGAGGCAGTATTTAGTTCACTAGTGCTAGAAACACAAGTAAATGTGGACACCTCCACTGTCGGTTGCTTAGTAACAAAGAAACTTGCAATGCTCATAGTCAGCTACGATGTTTACTATAAAATATGAGTGCATTGTGGGAGATTGTAGTGCCCTCAAATTCATGCTCTAATTCGACTTTAGGATTTGGAAACTCTGATAAAAATGGTGCTCAATGGTGCTCCAAAACTGAAAATAGGCAGCCATTTCAGGCCCAGCCATAGACTCATACTAGCTGGACATTTTAAAATCCCGGCCTGGAACCTGGATCCAAGGTCTGGATTTGAAGACATCTGATTTAGAGTTTGTCACCAACAGTTAATTGGTTTGGTTTAGCACAGTGGGTACACCACTGCCTTCTACACTGTATTCTGGGGTTCAGGTCCCAGCTTGGGCAGGAACAACATACTACACTGATAAGAGTCCTTGGGCATGACTCCTAATGCTATATTAGCTTACCTCTGTAACATGGTTAGAAATGTAAGTCGAGATAGTGACGTGACGATGGAAAATTAGCTTTAAAACATATACTTTATGATCAAAATGGAGGAAAAATACTAATTTGTAGTCAATCAGTCTACACAATTTATATCTCCTCTCTCAGTCTTGTCTTCTTGCTCATTGCATCCGGTCCGTATGTGTGTCACTCAGTGGCGGCTAACCACAGTCAGGTAACTGTTACCTAGCAACGGTTTGCAGCTGACAACCAGCGTTGTGGTCCCTACTGGGCACTCCGGAGAAGAAGGGAAAAGAGAAAAAAAAAAGAATGAGGGGATAAGGAACAGAAAAACAGAAGCAATGAAGAAAAGGGAGAAATGAGTGTAGCGTCCCTGGCCACTGTGCCTACTGCTGGAGTATGAATATATATTCCTTGATGTTTTTTTTTTGGTTATATTTATATGATCAGGAATGAGAGGAGCGAGATAAATCATAGCAGAACAAGCTGTAGACTGCCTCAGAACAGTACACCATTTTGTAAACACTGATAGGCAAGCCACATAACTGCTTGATGTGTGTGTGTGTGTGTGTGTCTGTGTGTATGTATACACAAATGCGCAGAGATGTGTGTGTGCGTGTGTGTGTGTGTGTGTGTGTGGACTTCTACAACTGCCACAGTGGAAAAAATATGATGGAGTGAGGCTCAAAGTATGTGCCACTATTTATTACCCCATGAAGTCTGTGAACCCCTGCTCATCCAACAGTTCAGAAATGAAGTGTATTAATAGACAGTGTGCCCCCCACCTCACCACTCTTTGCATTTAACACTGGAACATTCCTGTGAGGATTTGATGGTAGCCACAAGAATGTAATAATGAATCACATACTGAGGACTGATGATTATTTCTGGGTCAAAAACAAACCTCCAACTCATCCCTAACATCCTGGCTAAAGCTCCATCACTCTGGAGAATGCAGTACCCTTCCTCCACAGACCACGACCGGGGGGATTTACACCCCTCTAGCTGACAGCTGCCATTGAGCAAGATTAACGTTGGCTCGTGTATGTGACTGCTCCATAGCTTCTCATCCTGTTGATCAGTGCTTGACATGAAGGCTGCCTTCTGTACTACAGTAAAACACAACCTCCTCCTGCTCCAGCTGGAAGGGAGGAAGCCCAGGTGTCCTGGTGAATCAATCACCTGATCAATTATGTAACATGTCCCACCGTTCCGTGCATGCCTCCACGATGCACACTAATGCAGAGTGAGCAGGGAGTCTCTGAGCTCCAGCAGGACACACACTGTCCTAGCACATAGTGGCGTCTCAAAGCAAAGCTCTCGGGTGGGTGTGCACATAGGCTAGGGACATGTTCTGCCTGTATGGGGCAACATACAAATACAAACACACATACATATACATATAGTCATAATACAGTAATATTGAGTCAATATACTTAATATTATTAAAATAGTAATAACGTATTCAAGTATTAGTATGTACTGAAATATACTATTAATCCGATGTATAAAATGTATCAATAGCAGGTAATAGCACTAGAATTAGCATTAAAACCATATTATTCTGTACATACCTCTGTATTTTCTGCATTTCCAAAACACTATAGTACTGTGTGTACAGTATACTGAAAAAATAGTGATCTAAAAATTCACAAATCTGATTTTATGAACACTGCTGATTTACAAATATGTGTTTACACCAAAATTTATGCCTGAAACATCAATGAAACCGATGCCACTCCAAAAAAGAGCTACGTATTGTATATAACTTATACTACCCTTTTAACATCACTTACTAATCATAATAAATTACAGACACCAGTCTGATAAGGAGAAATTGCTGCCTTTACCTTCCCAGGTTGGTGGCAGTGTGTGTGACTGGGTTCTAGATAACAGGGTGGAATTTAGTGATGAAAGAAATACAAATAATAATAAATTTGGATACAGTTAGATCAAATTTGGGTATAAAATGATCATTCATTCATTCAATGTCTGTAACCGCTCATCCAGTTCAGGGTCGCGGGGGGTCTTGAGGGGGCGCTGGTCCTTCACAGGGCGACACACACTCACACAGGCACTCACACACTCACACCTATGGACACTTTTGAGTCGCCAAACCACCTACCAAAGGAAACCAGAGCACCCGGAGGAAACTCACACAGACACAGGGAGAACACACCAAACTCCTCACAGACAGTCACCCGGAGGAAACCCATGCAGACACAGGGAGAACACACCGAACTCCTCACAGACAATCACCCGGAGGAAACCCATGCAGACACAGGGAGAACACACCAAACTCCTCACAGACAATCACCCGGAGGAAACCCATGCAGACACAGCGTGAACACACCAAACTCTTCACAGACAGTCACCCGGAGGGAACCGACTCAGACACAGGGAGAACACACCAAACTCCTCACAGACAGTCACCCGGAGGAAACCCACGCAGACACAGGGAGAACACACCAAACTCCTCACAGACAATCACCCGGAGGAAACCCACGCAGACACAGGGAGAACACACCACACTCCTCACAGACAATCACCCGGAGGAAACCCACGCAGACACAGCGTGAACACACCACACTCCTCACAGACAGTCACCCGGAGGAAACCCACGCAGACACAGGGTGAACACACCACACTCCTCACAGACAGTCACCCGGAGGAAACCCATGCAGACACAGGGAGAACACACCGAACTCCTCACAGACAATCACCCGGAGGAAACCCATGCAGACACAGGGAGAACACACCACACTCCTCACAGACAGTCACCCGGAGGAAACCCACGCAGACACAGGGAGAACACACCAAACTCCTCACAGACAATCACCCAGAGGAAACCCACGCAGACACAGGGAGAACACACCACACTCTTCACAGACAATCACCCGGAGGAAACCCACGCAGACACAGGGTGAACACACCACACTCCTCACAGACAGTCACCTGGAGGAAAAGCCGTGAAGCCCAGTATAAAATATGCATATAATAAATGTTTTTGGCTCATTTCAAAACAATTATATCCAAGAGCTATTTCAGAATGTATTGTAGGCATCGTATTTTATTTCAACTTTAAACTTTTTAACTTTTAAAAGTATTACAATATTAAAATATTAAAATGAACACTAATTGGCTCTAAATGCCTAAAGACGCCACTGCACAAATCCACTGTGAAAATGACATACTATTCATAAAAGGAAAATGCAGTTTGGTTGAGCCCATAAATCTGCAAAAAGGCTTTAAAAACCCCAGCCACCATGCTGACAAATGTTTTAATAAGATTAGGTCTGCAGCTGTCTCTGAATCCATGTTGCAGAATACCATTTTATAGAAATGCCTACGAAATACCACAGTAATAACTTTGCCTATAATGCTATTTTCATATACAGTCTAAAAATCCTGATACGATCTCGTCCAGAAGAGGATTCACATCAGTGCCCCAAAGACTGAGCACTGTCATGATCAAGTTTTGTAGTCTGTGCAGGACATTCGTCTTCAGAAACAGTAACCGCAGCTAGCAAAAGCTTAGTACTGATTTAAAACGAGAGCAAGAGTGAGAGAGGGTGGGGTGGGGGGGACAGAGTGAGAGGGAGAGAGAAAGCTGTGTCAAAAGAGGAGGGAAAAGAGGTGGGTTTAACCCAAATAACCAGGAATTAAACCCTCACACACACACACGCACAGACACACACGCACACACACACAAACACACACAGCCCGCTCTGTAGGCCCCTGGTAAACATTACATGACCTCAAATCTAGTTACACATTCTAACCTCAATTGAGTTTAAGAAGGCCTACACTCTCCCTCTATTTCTGCCTATCTTTCTCCCTTTTCATATTCACACATACACTCACATACAGCTTTGTCAGAAGCCCTGGTCTCAGCTGTGGGGTTTATATTTATGTAAATAGGCTAGGGCGAGAGAGGGAGGGCGGGCGAGAGAGAGAGAGAGAGAGAGAGAGAGAGAGAGAGAGAGAGAGGGAGAGAGAGAGAGAGAGAGAGAGAGAGAGAGAGAGAGAGAGAGAGAGAGAGAAGGTGCTTTCTCATTTTGCTCTATTTTTATGCTCATGCATTCTTAGGCACATCATCATCTTCATATGCACACTCGTGTCGGTTCTCTGTGTGTGTACTTTCCCAAACCACATAGTCACATGTTCTCCTAGCCTAGGGTCTATTATGGTAAATTATTCAAATGTTGATGAGAGTTGGGCTTTGGTGTGTGTCTGTGTGTGTGTGTGTCTATGTGCTTTTTACATTGGAGAAAGTCTTGAAGCATCTTGAAACTAGGAGTCACACTCTGATAGCCAGCATCGACTGAATACAAACTGAACTATCACCATGATTCAAATTTGCTGATATATTACACATATTATCCAATTTGCAGTATGCAGACAAGTCCAGTGGCAAGTCCTCCATGGATATCTGTAATTAATTTACACTTACATAAAGCAAATTTCCTAGGAACTCAGTTACCAGTATGCTCTCTCTTGGTGTTACATATTGTGACTTTGTGTTGAGCTGCTAGTGAGCAACGATGAGTTATATAGCATTGATATGAAAATGATACACCACCCAAGTCATACATGCTCTGTGGTGGTCCTGTGGGAGTCCTGAGCATTGAGCAGAGGGGTAAAATGGGGATGAGGAAGTATGCAATGCAACAGGTGGACTAAAGTCCGTAATTGTAGAACTACAATATGCTGCTGTGGTCAGTGGCGCTGATAAACTGGACAATGAGCTTAGGTACAAATAGATTATGTCGTTAGCTGGTGGGTTTATAAATGAATGAAATATTAAAGGAGCATATCAGCAATTTCCAGCCTAACCCCCATTAATTACCCCATTCCCATTTACCTCTCATTGCTCACTAGCAGCTCAACACAGACTCACACTGTCACACATACAGCGCTTTTCCAATGCATGGTATCTACTTGGCTCAGCTTGGCTTTTTTCTTTTCCACTAAGCAAATCTGGTACCTGGTTCTTCAAAGTGGGTACTTTTTTCTGTTCAGGCTCCCACCCTAATCCAGGCGAATCGAGTAGGGATTAAATCTGACGTGTAAACATAGCAGGGTGCCGATCAGCCAGTGAGTGGACCGCACAGTGTAATGCAGACTACTTGGTCTAGCCACGTGGAAAACCTTGTTCTATTCGATTTACAACTGCAACTGCGCCATTGTATATTGTAGAGGTTCAAACGCTCCTTGGATTGGCAGCCAACGAAAGAATCCAGTGAGAGCCTGATGAAGCAACAAGGAATGAAAAAACTACTGATCTGTCTGAACTGGAGTGTGGAGCTATGTCCCAAACAACAACAACAACAACAACATGTGAATACATAATGAGTAAACAGTGCTTAATGATACCACTGCTGTTTCCAAAGCCAGCCGTTTCTGTTAGACAGTGTTTTGCGATGTAACCGGCTATATTTCGGAGTGGCGAGGGGAGGGGAGGCGGGTTTATAGTGGAAAACCAACCAGGAACCAAGTGAGTAGAACTGAGTCGAGCAAATTCAGTAACAAAGTTACATAGAAACGTTTTCATCAGTCGAGTAGTCTATATTTATTACAAATATCGAGGTGGATTTCCATTTCAGTACAGGGGCAACTTCCATAAACAATGATCCTCACACATTTCTTTGGCCTTTTTAGAAGAACAGAATATTGAACAAATTATTTTGTTTAACAATAGCAGATATTAGAAATATGATAAATGCTATTTAACTTTAGATCGGTTTATTCAACTCTACTATAGATTAAATTAACTAGACTATGCCTTTAATATGGGTCTCATTCATTTGTATTGGTACACATATATGTACAATCCCTGGCTTCTTATATAAAGATGATCCACATTACTAGAGGCTCATTCTATAGGACAACTGATGTCAGTTGTGGTGTAGGTTTAAGTGTGTAATGGGGTTTAAGAGGCATTAAAAGCTAGAAATGAGATACAGCATAATGGCTGTGTGTGTGTGTGTCTTCTGTGATTGTGATTCAGTTCGTGTCGGCTGGCTCAATGCTGGCCTTTGTGTGTGTGTGTGTGTGTGTGTGTGTGTGTGTGTGTGTGTGTATGTGAATGTGTGTGCTTTCCATAGCTCAATACTGCCCTCTGTGCCTTGCTACTCTATGGACATATTCTACTTCATCTGGCCTGGTCACCATGGAAACCAACTGGACCAGCCAATCACGAGCAGGCTACAAACTTGCTGTGTCTGCTGCCACCATCTGGGAGGATGTGAAACTACAACAACATCTTCAAAGCGCAACATATTCTGACGTGATTTACAGGAGACATGTTTACAGTAAAGTCAGATGTACTATGCCACTATTTACATGAAACAGCTCACACTAAACCCACAATGAGCAACATAACGCTCCTCACACGTTTTATATCACATTCAGCTTCAGAAATATCTAAAAAGTATATCCAAACATGATTTTTTGTCCTATTGTCCAAAATGTTTTCTGAGCATAGATGAGTGGTGCAATACAGATGCCTCACAACTTAAAATAAAGTAATTGATCATAAATGTACAGGCCTTCTAAATTATTATGCATAAAAGAAAGCTTTCTCCTATAAAGTCACTCTTTTTTGTCATTGTACAACATTCAATTGAATGTGACTTCCGCATTTAACCCATCTGTGGCAGTGAACACACACACACACACACACACACACACACACACACACTAGTGCACTGGGTGCTGTGAACACACACTCAGAGCGACAGTCAGCCATCCCCAGCGCCCAGGGAGCATTTGGGGGTTCAATGCCTTGCTCAAGCAATGGTGGTTCCTGCTGGTTGAACCGACAACCTTCCGGTACCAAGCCTGGTCCTCTAACCTAGGCCAAGGCTGCCCTTAATGCGCATGTAGACATCAGGTTGGCACTTCTGATGGAACATTCCAAACACAACGTCCAAGAAATGGTCCAGAGTCTAGAGCCAGTGTTAAGTTGATGTAGTAAATGTTTATATATAGCACATATTACTGATATCTTGTGTGAGTTTGTCTTAGGCCTGGTTTGTGCTCGCAGATGCTAGGCCGTGCCAACGTGCGTTCAATGTGATTAGCAGGTACCCTGGCACACAGCTATGTGCTGAACACACACCAGTAGGTGTGAAACACTCTGTGAACCAGACATAACTGAGAGGTGGGAAACATTATCATTAAAGGACAGCTGCGAAGGAATATTCATAATGTGATACAACAATAACAGGACTTCTGGATACATTAAAAAAAGATAAAGAGAAGACCGCCAGTGTCTTTTAATAAGGAGAGTCTTTTATAAATCATAAACCATGTGATACACGCTGGCTGATTTTAAAAGTTGTCACTGATATCGATTATTTTTTTTAGATGTTGCATGTTCAGAAAAACATTAATATTAAGCAATATAATTATCAATGGTCAAAACAGATGCCAGTGTTGTACTGACTGATTAAATAAGGCAAAAAGACAAAGAGTGAATGGCTTCCGCTCCTCACTCCTCACCCCTGTTGCACCGAGCTGTAGCTCGTTCTTGTTTAAAGGAACAGGCGGTGAAACTGGCCATTATGAACAGGGCTGTTTAGACAGGGCAGAAGTGCTGTGGTGTATTTTGACTGTAGCACATCCGAGAGGTTTCACTATGACCCCAGACTCTGTTAATATGTGGCAAAGGGGAGAATATGACCCCATAAACTCAAAAAGCAGAAACCACATCCAGTAAATATTAGAAGTGTAAATATTAAACAAACCACTTATAGATAACCTTCTCACCTAACCTCTGAATTAGGACATAACAGGATCTGTCAAAGAAGTAAATATGAAGAACACAGTCTATTTTTCTCACACAAAACTACAGAAATTAATTGTACACAAATGCATTCCTACTAATTTTAGGTGATATTAAATACATACAGTGGCCCTAAAACCATTTGAATGCTATTTGGCAACAACATCAGACTGGTAGGTTGTAAAGCACATTTTTAACACATTTTCTGTATTCCAATGTACATTATTTACAACATCTGTAGCTGACTGACGGCGGCACGGTGGCGCAGCAGGTAGTGACTCAGTCACACAGCTCCAGGGACCTGGAGGTTGTGGATTCGATTCCCGCTCCGGGTGACTGTTTGTGAGGAGTTGGTGTGTTCTCCCTGTGTCTGCGTGTGTTTCCTCCGGGTGCTCCGGTTTCCTCCCACAGTCCAAAAACACACGTTGGTAGGTGGATTGGCGACTCAAAAATGTCCGTAGGTGTGAGTGAATGTGTGTGTGTCTGCGTTGCCCTGTGAAGGACTGGCGCCCCCTCCAAGGTGTATTCCCGCCTTGCGCCCAATGATTCCAGGTAGGCTCTAGACCCACCGCGACCCTGAATTGGATAAGCGGTTATAGATAATGAATGAATGAAAGCCAATATGTTTGATGTTGGTGTCATGTTTCTTGTTTGTTTTTGGAAGTTTTTACACTATCTATATTGATATCGGAATTATATCGTATCGACCAGAATTAAGAAATATATCGTGATATACATTTTGGCCATATTGTCCAGCCCTATGTGTACACATTTGTGTTGCTTTTGTGCTGTCACGTCCTTCACTGAAAAAAAAAGATGGAGATCAAGTTCATATCAGGCAGTTGACCTTGGTACATTTTGGTATCCCATCATTCACCCCCTATGTAATTAATGGACATAAATAAATGAGTGGACCCTTTATATCAACTGATAATATCAGCACATAAGTATATCAGACAAGCCCAAGCGTAAAGGAGGAGCATGAGATCTTTACCTCAAAAAAACTGTACTGTATGTAGTACTGTGTTTTACTGAATAAGAAGATCTGTTCCTCAGAAGCTGCTGAGGGGCAAAATCTCTGTGTGACAAAGTGGATAATGAAAACAGCACACAATAGAGAGCGTGGGGTCAGACTGCAATGAGATATCAGTGAGACACAATGGCGTTAGCACTGAGGCTAAGCGTGTGGTAGCTGATGTGACAGGAGCATGGTTAGACAGATGTCCCCCTGGCATCTGGAGAGCTAATGGAGGTCACCCTCATCTGTGAGGTGTGAAGGAGACAGCTGGACAGCATGCATGCACGCGCACACATACATACAAACACACCCCAGACAGAGTCAGGTCATGCTACAAGCAAGGTCACTGCCTCAGTGGGATGTACCACAATATGATAACATTCAAATGTTGTATGCCCACTAATCTATCTAGATCTATCTGACCCTCCCAAAAGTCTGCCCTCCCTTTATAGCAGCCATTTTGTTGGAGTGTGTTTGTTGAAACGTGTGCCAGATATCAGATTTGTGAGGTCATCCAATGATGTTACACCAATGATGGTTCAACATTCCAGCTCATCTCAGTGGTCTTCAGTGTGGCCACTGAGAGACCTCAGAAAGTTGAAAAGCATGAAATCAGATGGGGATATTGCTCTAATCCTGCTCTATAAGTGGGTAATACTGACTTATTTTTGCTGTTACACTTACATTACTTAAGGATGAACTGACACCAAATTCAGAAGACCACTATCTACATAAAAGTAAACGCAGACCAAAACTGCTACAAAAATAAACAGCTCTGTAGCTATTCAAAGAGTGAATAAAGGTGTTCAGACAAGTTAAGCTTTAACAATAAACCTGCAACAGTGAATTTCTTACTCAAACATACCGTTAAAACATACCACTTTAAAAGCTGAGGAGCTTCTGAATGAACACAAACAGGAAAAGGAGTTTGTTTTGCTGTGAGAACAGTGGTTCTCCAGAATCGTGTGTGTTGCCTTAATTGATCTCACTTCATGCTGAAACAAGAAATTGTTCCAGATTGTTTCCACTTAAGTGAAAGTGTAGGACGTGCCTAATCCCATATCCTTGTAGCTCCAATGCAAGAGCTAGACACAACTGTGGGAAAATAAAGAAGAAAAAGTATCAGCCAATTTGATAAGAAATGCGAAAACACACTGTCTAGCCTGATTCTCCAAATTCTGAAATATAAATCTGATATGCCATGTTCTAAAACTGACCACCTCAAACCAGGAGATCACATAAATATGTTTCAGATCACCACACAGCTCCTGGGTAACATTTTTTGAAATCCAGTTAAAGTTTTCAGTCACTAGTAGCACTGTGAAACTCTTTTTATTACTTGTAGAAAAAATATCAAAATAATGTTTTGACAGAATAATTTACAATAGCACTTCAACTATAAGTATTGGATTGTTCTAAAAGTGTAAGGCTGTCGCCAGTGGGGGGTGCTGTTATACTCATGAAGAACAGGTTCAGAGCAGATCAAGATAAGCCTCAATCTGATGTCCAGAGGAGCTTTTGAATACGGATGTCACATTCATTATACACCACATAAGTTTGTGGAAACCTGCACATCTGTCAATTTCTTCTAAAATGAGGTTGGCTTGTTTTTTGGATCACAAAAGCCACCCCAACACATAACAAAGGTTTGGATGGTGCTCCGGGACTTCAGAAAAGACAGGTTCATTGCTTCACAGCCCGAAGGAGGGCTTTATACAAGTCTAGCCGGTGCCTGACATTGGGTAAGGTGAATTTAGGCTCATGTGCAACTGCTCCAGTGTCTCATTACATTTTATGCTTCTCTTTGTAAATTGTTACCAAAGAAAAACACAGCGTCTGTGGTTTCTATGTGCTGTGTTTTGACTTTAATTAAGACACTGAACAAAATTAAGACAAATGTGAACTAATGTGAGAAAAAAGTGACCAAAGCACAATCACAAACTAAATATAAACAGTGCTCAGAAAACAAGAGAGGAACAAGCTCCCAGCAACATTAGAAAAAATGTCCCAGCTTTAATACTGGAGCATATTTACAGTACAAGCCTCGTCACTGAACTATGAGGATCAAAAATACAAAAACAAAATAATCGCTCATTAATCGTAATCGTGGTCAAATGTACAATTAATCGTGATATTGATTTGCGCTCATATCGCCCAGCACTATTCTACATCTAACTTTTTTAACTATACACTCATCATGCCCCTTTTTATAATCATGCTGCCTTGGCTTGTCTAGTTAGCACTTATATCGTGCTATATATATATATTACTGTACTGTACGTTAATGGTATATTCGTTTCACATTGTTGTTATGTGCACTTCATGCAGTTCCTGTGAAATGTGCTGCTGTTGTGTGAAGGGTCTGAAGAACAGTATTTTCCCCCTATATACAAGTGCTAATTATGAATGATAATAAAGCTAATTTGACTTGACAAATGATCATTTGGCCAGGCCCTAGTTTATTGAGGTTTATTGCTGCTGAAATGATGATGGGTCTGAATTGCACTGAGTAAACTATGTTGGTAACAAAGGCTCTGTTCATCAAGTCACTGCAGGGTAATGGACAGCTTTTCATCCTGGAAGCACAAGCTCAGAACTGTGTGTGTGTGTGTGTGTGTGTGTGTGTGTGTGTGTGTGTGTGTGTGTGTGTGTGGGTGGGTGGGTGGGTGTGAAAGAGAGTGGGGGGATTATCTGACCTCATTTTTGATTGTGACGTTGTGTTGCTGACTCAGAGAACAGAATGCTGGGATATGGAGTCAGGCAATATGCTGCTCTCTCTCTCTCTCTCTCTCTCTCTCTCTCTCAAACACACACACACACACACACACACACACACACACATCTGCTCCCAGCTAAATTTAGCCAAAGAAACCCAGGCCCAGTTAAACAATCAACTCGCCTGAATGAGTGAGTAGGACAGTGGGAGAGAGAGAGAGAGAAAGAGAGAGAGAGAGAGAGAGAGAGAGAGAGAGAGAGAGAGAGAGAGAGAGAGAGAGAGAGAGAGAAGGAGTGTCAGCAAGAAAGGACAGTGCAAAACCAAACATGGATGAAGTGAGCATGAGGAAGGGATGAAAAGAGACGGTCACTGGCCACGTCCCAAATGGCACATAACTTCTACTGATTGAATCAGCAATGTTCCCAAAAAGCCATTAGCTCACTCAGACTCAACAAACTAAAACAGCAAAAGAAATTAACAACATACAACAAGGCTCCTCTAGTGCCTAAGTAGGTCATTAAAGCATTTGTATGCTTTGTGTCCAAGTACATCTTGATATATGACTTTATCTCAGGTCCTCAATGCAACAGGTAATATATGACTTACAATTCCACTTAGCATCTTCTTATTAATTAGTATTTTTAGCCTCTGTAATTTATGACACTAGTCTTTGCTGCCAAGAATACAGTGCAATTAGTTAAAGCAATATTAGGGACTGGGTGATTCACAATTTTGCAGACACCAGTTATTATTCATTCATTCATTATCTGTAAGCACTTATCCAGTTCAGGGTCGCGGTGGGTCCAGAGCCTACCTGGAATCATTGGGCGCAAGGCATGAACACTCCCTAGAGGGGGCGCTAGTCCTTTGCAGGGTGACACATACGCACACACACCTACGGACTCTTTTTGAGTCGCCAATCCGCATAACAACGTGTGTTTTTGGACTGTGGGAGGAACCTGGAGCACCTGGAGGAAACCCATGCCGACACAGGGAGAACATACCAAACTTCTCTGAGACAGTCACCCGAAGCAGGACTCGAACCCACAACCTCCAGGTCCGTAGAGCTGTGACTGCGACACCTACCTGCTGCACCACCCCAGTTATTATTCAACTACTTTAAATTACACTTATTGTAGGCATACACAACTGTGCTTACCCAGCATGTATAACCTCCATAGAAGTATATTAAATGAAATCGGATGCTCTAAAGCAGCTGCACAGGATCCTCACGTCCCAAACGCTGGCTAGAGGTGTATTATAGATCACACTCTCACCCAGTCACTCACACCTCTGGTCAGTTTTACACAGTTAATCAGTTAATCCACCCTTCAGAACCTGGTGAAAACCCTGACACAGAGCAAGCACGAGGATCGAATCTAGGACTCCAGGACCCCAGGACCCTGCAGCAGCAGTAATGCTCCCTCCCTATAGCACAGTTGTTCTGACCCCAAAATGTGGTTGAAAAGGCAAAATATGGATGTGATGACCTCAGCACACGAAGAAATAGCTGTGAAAGAGGAAACGATGATCAAATTAACGTAATTGCTCTGTGTTAAAGCAGCTGGCTCTCCGGCTTAGTCATCATCCCAGATATGATATCGTAATCACTCAAATCCACTTCATCAGCAGCATATGACACTCATTTTATTTCCAATTAAGCCTCGCAGAACACACTCACTGATGACATGACGTTTGTTCACTGTCAACGAGGAGGAAAGGCATAAAAGGAAATGAATATGATCTCTCTGTATCTTACCGAATAATAACAGCCAACTCTCTTAGAACCTTCACTGGGAGTTTTACCAGCAGAACCCTGCAAAACTACAGATCACAGTGTATGTCCTTTATGTATATGTGTATATGCAGTACTCCACAATCTCCACAACATTAAAACCACCTGCTTGCTATTGTGCAGATCAGGGCAGTTCCTAGATTACTTGTTTTACTGGGACACACACACACTATTTAGAGGGACACAGCTGTACACAGCTGCGTGCCAATCAGTCATAGATGGAGAACTGCACATCAAGCAAAAAGCCTGTTAAATAGACAAAGTATTTTAACATAAAAAGGACATTCCACAGACATGGATGAGAACGCTGGGGCATTATGGGAAATGTAGTGTCTGCAGTGAATATGCATGGGTGTTCTATTGACATCCCTGGTGTACCTCCAATTTATGCCACAAAAACACCTCTGACCTGTTAAGGCATGAACCCCACAATACCTCTAGCACCAAGACAATACCAGCAGATCCTCTAAGTCCTGTGAGCTCTGCAGTGGGACCTCCCTAGATCAGACTTGTTTTCCAGCACATCCCAGAGATGTTTGAATGGATCGGGATTTGGGGAATTTGACGGCCAAGTCAATAACTTGAACTCTTTGTCATTTTCATCAAACTATTGTTGAACCCTCAACTATTTCTGAGGTTCCTGCAAATAGGGGATACCATTACCATGACGACATGGTTCTCCAAGCAAGGTAGCTTCCAACAAGCCTCCAACACATTGCCTTTTCTACCCATAATGCTTCCTGATGCCATGCCTTCAATAGGTAAGTGATGCATTTGAACTCTGAGGAACCAGGCCATCTTCTTCCAATGAGCGCTCTATGGTCCAGTTCTGATGTAGGCATTTTTATTGGTGGATCGAGGTTAGCATCAGCACTCTGACTGGTCTGTATATATACAACCACATATCAGTGTGCTCTAACTATTTTCTGCCAGACTCTGCATAAACTTTCTCAGCAATGTGTGCTATAGTAGCTCTTCTGGGGGATGGGAGCAGATGGGCTAGCCTCCACTTCCTACACACATCAATAAGCCTTGGGTGCCTATGACCTTGCCCAAACTAACCACCGCATACCAGCAACACCCTACAAGACTTGCTGTTTTGGAGACGCTCTGAGCCAATCATTTAGCCATTTACTATCCATAAATTATATAAAAATATTTACTTAGTCATTAATTTTTCAACATAACCTATTTTGAACCTATACTGAGGACCATAGCTCATAAACCTTCTTATATCTTTTTTTAACTTTTGCATAACAAAACAAGCAGAGTAAAAAATCTATCGCCATGTGTTTATAGGTTAAAGAGTTTTTTTTTGTCTTAAAAGAAGATGCTTATGATTCTTCTTCATCTTCTGCAACAAACAAAGCTTCTGTACTAAACCCACAAAGCAAATTCAAAGCAAATAAACTCTTACTGCTCAGATAAATAGCTTTTTAAATCTCACCTCTTAGGCGTCTACAATTTTTTTGTACAGTACTGTATTTATTATTATTTTTCTCATTATTCTTCTTACTGTTGGTGTGGTGTTTATACTCTCTGTTTGTTCCAAAAACATGTCAAATATATGCAAAAAAACAAAAAAACAAAAAAAAAACATTCTAACCACAAATCTGGAGCATTCCACAAACAGCATTTCTCAATTTAACCAGATAACTTAAGCCTCAATTCAAGTGTGTCTAATGGGTACAGAGCTGAGAGACATACCTATTTCTTATCTCTAATCTAATGTATCCTGCTGTGTGGAATAGCCCTTGTGTTGTCTCAAAAACATACAACAGCAACTTAGCATGTCTTTAAAAAGGTCAGCATATACATACAATATTAAAGGAAACAGGCATGAAGCTGCAACTTCATATGACACCATATTAAAATGTCATTTCATGCAGGAGAGGTCTAAAAATAAGCCTAGCTTAGGGATGTCGAGCATAACAAGGGGGGAAAAAAAGAACAGTAAGAAAAAAAAACAGCAAGCAGCAGGGCAGAGTCAAGCGGCAGAATGAAGAGGAGATGTATAACCGAGGGAGAAATGGAACGAGTGACGAGATGGAGGGAGACATCTCGGCATCAGGGATCTGAACTCCACTGAGGAAGAATGAAATGTTTGCATATAATGACTCATCAAATTTGTTGAAGTGGGGGGGGTCTTCTTTTTTTTTCAGAAAACTGAAGCAGGTCAAGTAGAACAGAGTAAAAAAATGAAGCCTTTCTGTAGCCATTATATGTTGCACACACTGGTCAGACATAACATTAAAATGACCTCGTTGTCTCTACACTGAATCTCCTTTTTATCAGCTCCACTGACCATACAAGAGCACTCTGTAGTTCTCTGCATACTTTCTTATCCACATTTCACTCTGTTCTTCAATGGTCTGGACCCCCACAAGACCACCACAGAGCAGGTATGATTTGAGTGGTGGATTTGGTGCGAGTGGATCAGACACAGCAGTGCTGCTGGAGTTTTTAAATACTGTGTCCACACGTTCACACCTCATTGGCCCATCTTACAGATATAAAGTCAGAGAGAGTAACTCATCTGTTGTGGCCGAGTTAGTGTTAGTCATCCTTCACAGGTACTTCACAGGACATGGCTCACAGGATGCCACAGGTTGCTGGGCTGTTCTTTGTCCAGCAGTGACACCAAGAGCTTTAAAAACTCCAGCAGCACAACTGTGTCTGACCCACTGGTACCAGCACAACTCACCACCAACATGTCAGCGTCCGTGTATAATTGAGGCTGATTCACCACCCAAATCATACCTGTTCTGTGCTCTTTCGTTATTATGTGCTCTATTCATGATTAACAGACACTCTTTAATAAAGTCTCTAGAGAAAGCGCTGGGAAGTGTTAAATCAACACTATTATTAACACTAACAGTGTTGATTTACCACTGGTGAATTTAATGTGTAGAAATCAAAAGATAAGAAGATCAGAAGGAGCTTTATGTCACATTATTCTGTGATATTATTGGCTGTTACAAAGCAAAAATCAAATGTCACACTTGTCGGACACATGTCAACATAGAGTTTTCCCATTATCTGGTTTCCCAAGTGTGTGTAAACGCGTTGATCTGATTACTCCCTAGATTTTGTGCAGTTATCGGATTATTAAGTGCATGTAAATGCAGTCATTGGTGTGCGAGGGAAGTGAAGAGCTACTGGAGCACAAACTGATTTCTTTTTAATGTTTTTGTTAATGCTGGCTGACAGAAAGTTGCCATAACCACAGTCTGTGCTACAGTAGCTCTTCTGCAGGATCAGCGCAGAAATACACAGTGGATGAGAAGCCGTGTCTGTTTTGGTGT
The DNA here is from genome assembly GCF_029633855.1 of Hoplias malabaricus. Lineage (NCBI taxonomy): Eukaryota > Metazoa > Chordata > Actinopteri > Characiformes > Erythrinidae > Hoplias > Hoplias malabaricus. The sequence goes on from NC_089813.1 coordinate 15,204,509, forward strand.
TTGTTTGTTTGTTTGTTTTTTTCACTGGAAACAAAAAGTACACAGCCCCCAAAACCCCTAATTGTCTGTTTATTATTATTCCAACTCTGCTAACGTCATTCAGCAACCTGTTCAAAAGGAAAGGCTGGACCTGGAGGAACAGCTTTTAAGTTTGGCTTGTTCTATGTCAAGTATTCATCACCAAGCACTCCGTTTGAATGTACAGTGTCCTGTGTATAGTTTTTGTGAATATTTCAAATAAATGCAATTAAAAAAAATAAATCTTTGATAAGTATTTGTCTCCTAAACCAATGTGCAAAAGTCAAGAAACAATGTTTCCTTTTTCTAGACAAATTATTATTAATTGAACAATATTTACATTATATTTCTGAGGACATTATCTACTTTAATAGTTTTGGGGTAAGGCAATCACAAAATAAGTATCAAAACCAAATTTAAAATGATTATTAAAAGAGATATAGTGATAACGGCACTTCTGACAACCACACAACGCCTGGCAGCCCTTCAGATAAACAGCACGTAAAGATATCATCTTTGAGAAGGAGTTGTAGAGCGGCAAGATACACTTTTGCTCCACTTCCACTGTGAGAGGAAAGCTCATCATTATGGGTCTGAAAGGATAAGTAGCTGTCAAAAACTCATTGTTTAGAACAGGAAAATAGAAATCGGATTATAAAACCTCTCACATCAGATATGAAGAAATGTGGACTGATGAATGTGGTAGGTGTGATTCAGTGGTAACACCATTGGCTCCCATGTGAGAGACCTGGATTCGATTCTGAGCAACCAGTTTGTGCTACACAAATAAGAGTCCTTGGGCCAGACTCCTAACACTGCATTGGCCTACCTGTAATACCAGTGACCTTATAAGCTGCTAAATGTAAATGAATGTGTGATTAAGTTTGCTTGGACTCTCAGAAGCTCAAAATACAACCAATATCTATATATAAGACTTAACTTTGTGGACTTATTCATTCATTCATTGTCTGTAAACACTTATCCAACTCAGGGATACGGTGGGTCCAGAGTCACAGCATTGCTCACACATTCACACCTATGGACACTTTTGAACAGCCAGTCCACCCACCAGCATGTGGTTTTGGACTGTGGGAGGAAAGCAGAGCACTTGGAGGAAACCCACGCGGACACAGGGAGAACACACCAACCTCCTCACAGACAGTGACCCAATGCAGGCCTCAAACCCACAACCCCAGGACCCTGGAGCCCACATACTGCTGTACATGCTGTATTTATTCTAAAATCACCATCATACCTCAAAAACTCCTACACTAGAGGATTCCGCACTCTAATAATATGGCATACCATCCACAATTAAGGTTCATTTACATTTTCTCTGTACAGTGCATTTTTGTTTCATATTAAAGATAAAAAACTATTAATGATGATTAAAAACCTGAATCTGTATATGTTACACCAGCCATTTTGTGAGTGTTACATATACATTTGTGTACACGTTTGTGTGTGTGTGTGTGTGAGACAGGATGGAGGAATGTTTGATGTCACAAGCTTTGTTCTGGAAATAGATTCTGACTTAACATCTTTCTTAGATGTCTCTGGAATCATCAGAACAGGTCTCTTGTCAAGCCTTACCCGTGTAGTCAAGAGTATTTCAGCCATTACAATGTTCAAAGTGGTTCCACTGGATCTGAAGACGATCTTTGCACGATGTCTATGTGAAACCAGGCCTAGATTATTCAGAAGTCTATTTCAGAATGATTCTATTTATATAATCGCACATGACGATTCTGACTAATTTAGGAAAAACGTACTTCAAAACACCTTCAAAAGGCCTCCTTCTTTTAAAACCCTCATAATGTGTCAGGACACAGGTGACCAATTGCATTTAAAGTGCAACTTATTTCAAATATGGATCACTGCTTATAAGTTGTTTGTACTCCATGTTACGCCTAAATAAGTTCATGTTGTTCTTTTATTTTTCCTTTATTAATAGTTTGTTTTACCACAACAAACTGCACACTTCACAAATGCATTTATAATGTATCATGTGGTATGCATAACATTCATTCATTCATTGTCTGTAACCGCTTATCCAGTTCAGGGTCACGGTGGGTCCGGAGCCTACCCGGAATCACTGGGTGCAAGTTAGGAACACAACCTGGAGGAGGCGCCAGTCCTTCGCAGGGTGACACACACACACAATCACACCTACGGACACTTTTGAGTCCACCTACCAACGTGTGTTTTTGGACTGTGGGAGGAAACCGGAGCACCCGGAGAAAACCCACGCGGACACAGGAAGAACACACAAAACTCCTCACAGACAGTCAGCCTGAGCGGTGCTTAAACCCACAACCTCCAGGTCCCTGGTGCTGTTTGACTGTGACACTACCTGCTGCGCCACCGTGCCACCAGTATGCAGAACACCTTAGGTCGTATCATTTCATATAACATTCCATATAACACCTGTCCATAACAAGAATGAATTATAACATTATATAGACATAAAGACTATATATTTGGAAGCATTGTCTTGAATAAACTGTTGTTCTTTGTATTGTGTTTTACAACATTAGTATCTAATTAGACAAAGCTTGTGCTTGGAATTATAACATATTATATATGCCATCTAAGACCTTAAAAATGCATTTATAAAGTCTCATAATACAAGATTCATAGGAAGTTCTGTTATATATCACAGATCCTTCCCATCCTAACCCCAGCTCTATAACCCAAGGTTCTTCCTAATGTCTACTCTTTGCTAATTTGGATCCCTCTCATGTTCATTCTTATGAAATATGCTTAGCACACACTTGCTTAAAATGATGTTGTATTTTGGACACACTCCAAAGGCATCAGCTGAGAGACCACTTTCATGCTGATCAGCAAAAGACCCTTTCATTTAATAGATATTCATTTAGTCAGCAAGTTGTACTTCATTCAGCAACTGCTCTATTAAATATCATAATTAAAAATGAGTGCTTTCTACTAGAAAAGAAGTATGGTAATTTTACAAGCCTGTTTAAAAAAATTGTTTTGCTAAGTTCAGTCCACAAGTCAGATCTGCGTTATCTGCCAATACGTTTAGCTAAATTAAAGCAACAATCTGTCGTTTTTTACAATCAAAAATAAGTAAATAATAATTTTGAAAAGTGTTGGGTTATTTTATCATTTTAATGTCATAGGACAATAATGGGCATCAGGCATAAAAACTGTGCCAAATCGATGGTGCGGATCATTGTTGATCTGCTGTGGTGACCCCGGACGAGAGGGAGCAGCCGAAAGAAGATGAAGAAGAAGAAGAAGAAGAAGAAGGGGACAATAACAAATTTCTTTGTAGTCTCTGAATGAACCTGTTAAAGCTCCATAGAGCTTTGTTTATACTAGGCTTAGTGCCAAATTTCTGACACATCCAGGCCACTAGATATCAGCACAAACATGAAGGAGATTCACAAATAAATAATGATATCATACTCCTTTAAAGAAACACTAGGTAGAATTTTTAACTATAAATTTTCATTATGTAACTTCTGGAGGAGGGTAGGAAACCACACCCCTCCCTTGATTTCAGTGCTGTAAAATTGACACTGTGCAACTCTAGAAGGAGAAAAAATATCAAATCTCACCTAGTGTTTCTTTAAAATCCTGTTATATCCCGGTTCATAACTGTCAACATGTAACATTTGGGTTTCTAGTAGAGGGTCCTTTAAAAGTGGCTTGAGAACCTTGTGTTTAAAGCCACCTCCAAGAGATAATCTAATCTAAGAGATAGTCACAGACCATTTAATAATGTAAGAAGTGGTGCGCGCTGAAACGGCTTTCTTCTGGAATGGTCATTTGAATGTCAAATGGGATTTAAATCACCCAGCCTTTATTTAAGAGTGCTGTATGAACAGTCAAGTAGAAATGGCATGGCGCGTCTGTGTTCCTGTTACAAGAAGACGATTTATGTATTTTTTTTAACGTCCAAACATCTGTGGAAACTTCTTATGAACAGTGACAGATACAAGTTGAAGATACACCCACTGCTAAATACAGGCCTTCACACACAACTGCACAGAATTCAAACTGCTTCATAGAAATAAGCACTGCCAACAGAATGGAGCTCTTGAGCAGATGCACATGAGCCTAACATCATCACGTGTTGCTAAAGAGGTTTAACGCCCCTCTCCCAGGGACTGTGGTGCGGTGGAACTGTGTACTTTTGAGCTCTCTGTGACTGTGTTTAGTAAGAATTTATCGGCTTCCTTATTTACACTCAGGGCTGGACAATAATTCAATATTGATATATATCACAATATAGGGGTCTGCGATATGACGATATCAGATCATGAAGGATAAGAATTTGTCCATGATACACCATCACAGGGAGATTGTTGGATTGTGCTAATGCACATACAGTCCGCTGCAGTTATTATAAGTTGTTTGTATACTGTTTACATATTACACATCAGTCGAATGGGCAGACTCTTGGGACACCAATAATGTAGTAAGTCAGTACTCGAAAATGTATGACTACTAAATTAAAACAAAAAGAATTAGTTATTCCATACATAAGATCTATTCCTCGCAAAAAAAAAAACCTGTGGTGTCGTGAAGCCTGAAGAGCCCACACAAAGCACACAAAACATTACATATGTTGTCCCCTTGAGTCTTGCTTTCAATCCACTTGTTTGTGTAAAGAATACTTGAAAAAAGAAAAAAAAACAAAAGTTTAAAATAAAGTAAAACAAATAACAAATGGCTGTGTAGCTTGGGCTTTCAGCTTTAACGGCATGTCAATCAAGTCTCTAGACCAATCAGAGGCGATCCTCAACCAAGGAGGCGGGGAAGCAGCATTCTTCAGTGCCTAACAGACACGCAAGAGACGAATCAGACAATTTTATATGGCAACAGCAATCAAAACAATAAAAAAGTTTTTAAAGCTTCAGTCCCTTTCACTGTCTGCCCTTTCCCTACTGAGACCATTGAAATACAGGAAGGGGGAGTGAGAGAGGCGGCCTCACTCTACAGCCAATCAGGGAACGCTCCCTCTTTCCAAAATGTCTGGCCTTGAATGGGAACAGTACAGGGTTAGAAATAAATATAGACTAAATATAAGAGTCCAAACTTTTTTCCTGTTTGGTGAGGGTAAAAAGCCATTTGGCGAGGTGCGTGAGATTAGTTTGTAGAAAGGTAAAATGTTGCCATTAATCTTAGATAATACGATTATCATTATCCTTATGGAGAGGTTGGGGTCTTTGAAGATTCCAAAGGAAGATTTCACAGAAGATTCCAAATTAAATTTAGAAAAGTGCCTGAAATCGTATTTTTTTATCGTACCTGGAGTGTAAAGAGGTTAAAAACAAGCATTAAAAAGAATCGTGATAAAATCGAGATTGTGATCCTGCAAAATAAAATTGTGAAAATGTATTTTTACCATATCGTCCACCCCTATCGCGATGTAAAATGTTTCAATAACAATGATATGATTTTTATACATTATTTACAGCATCTGTCACTGACTGACGTTCATTACAGGGCTCTATCATCAGTTCAGCGCACTCAATTTTAAAGTTAGCTTAAAAATTTTAGCATTGATAAAGCCATGAGGTTTTGATTTGATGGTGACGTCGTGTTGCTTTCAGTTGATGGCAGATTTTCTGTAGCTTTTTTATTGTTTATATTGATATCGGAATTATATCGTATCGACTGAATTTAAGAAATATATTGTGATATACATTTTTGCCATATTGTCCAGCACTATTTACACTGAAGTTATAAGAGGTGTTTCAGTCCAGCCTTTTAGATGAGGATATCAAATAATATTCAGATACTTGCAAATATTTGAAAAGGATATTTCCGGACACTCAGTCTTTTGGTGCAGTGTTATATAAAAATTAATTACAAAAATGAAAAATTAAGCAGAGTACAATAAAATGGAGGATATTAGTAGAGCAGTTGGAACGCATTACTGTCCTTCAATAAACTTACTTATTATTTTAGTTTTTGTTATGACAGCAGCAAAATGTCCAGTAATATCCTGTGTTAAACCCTGTACCGTGCTCAAGCAGCTCACTTGGGAAAGCAGTGTTATTGCTTTAGTGAGTGAAGCATTCCAGAAAATACATTGTTTAATGAATGATTTTGTGAAATAGTGAAAGTACACTTTGTACATGAACAATGTCTGTCAATGCCGACACCAGATTCAAACAGCTTCCAGTAAATCGGCAGTAACGAACTTCATGTGACCTTTAATCAGGACTGGTGTTATTTACGTACGGAGAGATGACTGAGCCATGGAGATAAGTGGGTGGAGGAAATCATTTGAGGGAGATATGGAGAAAGTGTATTGTTTTGGATCCGTGCGCTCGGCCAATCTCGAGTGTAGGCTGTGGGTTTTTTGTGACTTTGTTGTTTTGTTTTTTTGGGTTTTTTTTGTGATGGCAGTTGGGGTTATTTTCAGCTGTTTTGTTTCCATTAGTGCGCCGCAGAGCACATAGTGCTGTCACGCCACATCTGAGTCCAGCCCTGCACTGCCACAGGCTGCCTCCCCTTCTCCATTTCCACTCGTTTATCTGCCTCATCCCTCGCTCTCCGTCTCAAGCAATACTTCACGCTAACGTGGCTAACAAGCTATGAAAGCTAGCAGGGGAGCTCTTAGCAAGATGCCATTTGCATAATGCTAACCAAACCCTATTGTTTCTTTGGTTTTTCTTTTGTTAGAAGCTGTTGTGTTTGTGGCTGCTGAGTATTTACACACTATGTGATCAAGTTTGTGGACAGCTGCTCATCCATTGTTTTGTATAAAATAAAGTTTATTAATGGGCTCCTGCAGTAACATCATCGAATATTCTGTTATAATATTCGAAACACTAGGTTGTATTTTTACCTTAAAGTTACAGCTTCAAAATCATTTTGATGTTGACTTGTAATAGAAAGTAAAGAGCCTATGTCGTTATTACTCTGGGCTCAGCACTGCAGAAACTGCACTATGTAACGTCTAGAGGAGGGTAGGAGGAGGTTATAGCTGTCTAACCAACACTCAGCATTGAGCGTGATGACTTTAAGATGTGCAGCTGTTCCATGCATGTTTCCTACTCTAGAAGTGGTTTCCTACCCTCCTCGAAAAGTTACATAGTGCAGTTTCTCCAGTGCTGAGCATGAAGTAGCAATGACAGGGACTCTACTCACCTCTCTGTTACAGGTAAATTTAAGGTAAATATATTATGTGTTCCTTTAAAGTATAAAATTTCATACTTCACAAGCTGCAGCACAGCCAGTAATTGCATCTTGTGAGTGAAATATGCAGTAGTGTATTTTTTGTTCATACATCAGTTGGCATGGGACTCACATTTGAAAAAAAAAACATGTAAACACTGCACTTTTCCACGTCTCAGGACGTCTGTATTTATAACACCAAAACATCATTTGGTTTATTTTAAATTAATATGTAATTGCCAGCACCACTATAAATATTCACCATTTACATTATACTTTTTAAAGGTGTCCCCACTGTATATATTGCAGTTTACTTCCATGACTTGGGCTGATGTAATTGTGTGCTGTCAGGTAATTAGTCATGTATAAATTTATTTGAATCCTTTAAATGGTATACTTTTCACTAGGGTTTATAACACCTAGCAGTTGTTCACACTTTTGATACTTCACATATGTATATACTGATTATTACAGATACATTCCCTAAAATATTGCTATTCACGACATCCATTTCCCATGACAAACACACATGCACACACACATACACACACAAACACAACAAAATTACTCAGCGATACACGATCATCACTTACACACACACACATTTACAAATGCACAAATGCACACCTACTCATATCTTAATCACTCGTAGTGTGCAGACCGCCCCAGGCTTAAAAGGAATTCCTCTTTGTCAGTGGGAGATTACGGAACGGTTATGAAATTCTAAAGGCATCATCCGTAACTGAGAGGAAGTGCCGGAGGGTACAATTTTTTAACTACTGTCACCACTTCCACTTCTTTATAAAAAGCAAATGACACTTATTAAGCCCTTTCCTTTTTTGATCATTAACGTCTAATAGTCAAGTAGTGGCTCTGTCTGTGAGGTTCATTAACTGATGCCAAAAAGAAAAAGAAAAAAAGGAAAAACAAAAAAAACTAAAAAATCTGGGGAGTTGTTCCTCAGCAGTATGCCCTGAATATATCAGATAAAATGTATTAAACATGACTGCCCCGTGTGGGAGACCCACTCTATGGACAAAAGAGTTCATACAGTGACTAGAAATCAACTTGAGTTACATGTATTGCAATATAACAATACTAAATAATCACTTCAATATATATATATATATATATATATATATATTTTTTTTTTTTTTTTTTTTTTGTGAGGTAAAAGGACTTTAACATCACAGTATCAGAGACTGACACACACAGATTGTGAAGGGAAGAGTTCAGCATAAGAACCAGGTGTGTCCAGGTGTGCTGAGGATACCCAGACACAGACACACACACAGGCCCAGACAGTTCCTGCCGAGAGAACAGCTGTGAGTGGACTGAGTGGACATCAGTACACCTTCTCCACATTTCCCATGCCTATCTAAACACACACACACACACAATCATTTCTATACAGTCACGGTTTCTTTAAGCCAAAGTCTTTTTTTAATCCATTCCTATTCCCAAAAGCACAGATAGCACACACAGTGTATTGCAGCACATTAGAAGAGTAACTGTTCATTCAAAAGAATTTACAGAAGTGGAGCATTTCAGCTCCTTACTTCACATATGAAAACACACTAATGTTCCAAAATCATATAAACAGAACTGAATTTCTAAATCTATTATATGGCCAAAAGAACACAAGCAGTTCTTCTGAAATGTAAGGTATAAGATATTATTAGGTAGTTTGACCCTCTGGGAAGGTTGTGCACTAGATGCTGGCACATTTCTCTAAGGATCTGGTGGCATTCACTCAACACTAGTGAGGTCAGGTACTCTTGTTGTATTGTTAGTTCTGCATTACAAACCCCACTCTAAATTCATCCTACAGGTAACACAGTATTCCATCACTCAGCAGGTACAATGCACAGGGTTTTTACCTCCCTCCGGCCGACCCTTGCCTTTGGGCATGGTGACTTTACTGTAAAAATATGGACAGTTGAAAGTCTGGGTCCATACTGTGGTTGAGCCTTGAAATACGGGTGTAGGGTTTAGTCTATACAACTTACCATATAACATTCATAGAAGTACAAAACAGACAAGCAGAACTTCTGTCTAAGTTTACTCACAAATTTAGCATATTTTGAAACACCATACATGTTATAAAAATACTACAGTGTGGGCCATTTTCCCAGACCAAGATATAGCACTGCAATATAGTCCAAGACTAAGTTTAGCTTGTCTAGGAAACCAGCGACTGTAAGTATAGGGACAAACAAACAAAACACACACACAAGCAATGTTAACATTAGCCTAACGCTAAAGTAAAACCTGAGGAAGGTCTATTAAAGATCTATTAAAGACAGACCACACACGTACGTGTGTGTGTGTGTGTCTCAACTATGGCAGATGAAAGACAGAAGAGAAACAGGATGTTGTTGAGTGATGAGGCCTCAGGGTTCCTTCTAGCATGTAATTAAAGGAAACTGAAAAACGACACAATAAAAGACTCCAGTCCCGTGAGAAATGATGGAGATGACAGGAAAGAAAGAAAAGATTGAGTTTAACTTTAGTCCTGAGAGCATAATTATTACACCATAGCATGTCATTTACCTCCCTATATATGGAACAAAAGAATTCAGGGAAATTAATGTACTTCAACCTTCTGAACACTGAAATGGGACCAGTTCTAAAACGAATCCTCAGAGTAGTTATTGTGGATGAGATTCAACATGAGCCTGGAAAGCACATACAGAGCCTGACTTATATGTAAATACTATGATACCAGTGCAAATTAAAAATAATAATAATAAAAATACCAGTAACAATATTATCAGTCAAATTTTATATTCGGGTTTTAGGTGTATTTATTATTGTTTTTTATTATTAAAATGTGTTGTTAACATGTCACAGTGTTTCCTATAGATTTTTTTTTTTTTGCATTGGTGGCATGCACCCTCAATCCCCACCCCCAACAGGTGCAGCTCAAAATTAATTAAAATGCAAAGAAAATTACAGACACTACACAATACATTTTATAAACTACTAATTTATTTATTTATTCACACTATTATTTATTTTAACTCTTTTTGTTATTATAATTATCTCAGAGTAGTTTTGATCATTTCTGAATTAAAATCTCTTAATTTACTAAATAAATGTTGGGGTCAAACTTGGTCCTATGATTAATCTGTGCTCAAAAATGAACACATTAGCCTTGACAGCACTATTTTAAGGCTTTTATGTATAATCTAAACAGGCTCCATTCATTTCGGCAGTATGTGCCAAACCAAAAGTAACATTCTAAATCTAAATTAACGTTAGCTAGCTAAATCTAGGAGGCTAAACTCCTCCTTGGATCACCACCTTAACGTGGTGGAGGGGTTTGCGTGCCTGCGTGAGCCTAGGAGCTATGTTGTCGGGGGCAATAGCCCCTGGTAGGGTCTCCCAAGGCAAATTGGTCCTAGGTGATGGGCCAGACAAAGAGTGATCCATAAAGACACGAATGAAAAATATAATAACGAGGACACAGCCTCCCTTGCCCGGAGCAGGGTTACCGGGGCCTCACCCTGGAGCCAGGCCTGGGGGAGGGGCTCCTTGGCGAGCGCCTGGTGGCCGGACTTTCACCTATGGAGTCCGGCCGGGCTTAACCCGAAGGGGATACATGGGTCCACTCTCCCATGGGCCCACCACCTGTGGGAGAGGTAGTAATCCGGGTCTGGTGCATTGTGGATCGGGTGGTGGTCGGGGTCGGGGGCCCTGGCATTCCGATCCTCGGTTACTGAAACCGGCTTTTGGAACATGGAACGTAACCTCTCTGGTGGGAAAAGAGCCTGAGCTGGTGCGCGAGGTTGAGAGGTACCGACTAGATATAGTTGGGCTCACCTCGACACACAGTATGGGCTCTGGAACCAATCTCCTCGAGAGGGGCTGGATGCTCTTTCACTCTGGAGTTGCCCAGGGTGAGAGGCGTAAGGCAGGTGTGGACTTACTCATAGCCCCCCGGCTTAGCGCCTGTACGTTGGGGTTTACCCCAGTGGACGAGAGAGTAATTTCCCTGCGCCTTCGGGTTGGGGAAAGGGCTCTGACTGTTGTTTGTGCTTATGCACCGAACAGCAGTTCAGAGTACCATGCCTTCTTGGGGACCCTAGAGGGAGTGCTGGAGAACACTCATTCTGGGGACTCCATTGTTCTGCTGGGGGACTTCAACGCTCACGTGGGTAATGACAGTGAGACCTGGAGGGGCGTGATTGGGAGGAACGGCCCCGCTTATCTGAACCCGAGTGGTGTTCAGTTATTGGATTTCTGTGCTCGTCACAGTTTGTCCATTACGAACACCATGTTCGAACATAAGGGTGTCCACAAGTACACCTGGCATCAGGACACCCTAGGCCGCATTTCGATGATCGATTTTATAGTCGTATCATCTGACCTGCGGCCATATGTTCTGGACACTCGGGTGAAGAGAGGCGCTGAGCTGTCAACTGATCACCACCTTGTGGTGTGTTGGATCAGATGGCGGGGGAGGATGCCGGACAGACCTGGCAGGCCCAAACGTGTGCTGAGGGTTTGCTGGGAACGTTTGGCAGAGGAACTTGCCAGAAAGATCTTCAACTCCCACATCCGGCAGAGCTTCGACTGCATCCCGGGGGAGGCCGGTGAGATTGAGTCTGAGTGGGCCATGTTCCGGACCTCCATTGTTGAGGCGGCTGGACGGAGCTGTGGCTGCAAGGTTGTCGGTGCCTGTCGGGGTGGCAATCCCCGCACTCGGTGGTGGACACCCCGGGTGAGGGGGGTTGTCAAGCTGAAGAAAGAGTCCTATCGAGCCTGGTTGGCTCAGGGGACTCCGGAGGCAGCCGACAGGTACCGAGGAGCCAAGCGGCTCGCAGCCTCGGCAGTCGCTGAGGCAAAAACTCGGGTGTGGGAGGAGTTCGGTGAGAACATGGAAAACGACTTTCGGTCGGCTCCGAGAAGTTTCTGGCAAACCGTCAGGCGACTCAGGAGGGGAAAGCAGTTTTCCACCAACACTGTATATGGTGGGGGTGGGGAACTGTTGACCTCGACTGGGGACGTCACCAGACGGTGGAAGGAATACTTCGAGGATCTTCTCAATCCCACCAGCACGTCTTCCGCAGAGGAAGCAGAGCTTGGGGACCCCGGGGGGGGCTTGTCTATCACTGGGGCTCAAGTGGCCAAGGTGGTAGTGAAACTCCTTGGCGGTAGGGCCCCTGGGGTGGATGAGGTTCACCCCGGGTTCCTCAAGGCTCTGGATGTTGTGGGGCTGTCCTGGTTGACACGTCTTTGCAACATCGCGTGGACATCGGGGGCAGTGCCTCTGGACTGGCAGACTGGGGTGGTGGTTCCCCTTTTTAAAAAGGGGGATCGGAGGGTGTGTTCCAACTATAGGGGGATCACACTCCTCAGCCTCCCCGGTAAGGTCTATGCGGGGGTACTGGAGAAGAGAGTCCGACCGATAGTTGAACCTCAGATCCAGGAGGAACAATGCGGATTCCGCCCCGGTCGTGGAACACAGGACCAGCTCTTTACCCTCACTAGGATCCTGGAGGGGGCATGGGAGTTTGCTCAACCAGTCTACATGTGTTTTGTGGATCTGGAGAAGGCATTCGACCGTGTCCCTCGGGGTATTCTGTGGGGGGTGCTCAGGGAGTATGGGGTACTGGGCTCTTTGTTACGAGCTATCCAGTCCCTTTACAAACAGAGCAGGAGTCTGGTTCGTATGGCTGGCAGTAAGGTCGGAGTTGGACTCCGTCAGGGCTGCCCATTGTCACCGGTTCTGTTCACAATTTTTATGGACAGAATTTCTCGGCGTAGCCAAGTGGCGGAGGGTGTCCGGTTTGGTGGTCTCAGGATCCCATGTCTGCTTTTTGCAGATGATGTGGTCTTGTTGGCTTCATCGAGCCGGGACCTCTAGCTCTTGCTGGACCAGTTTGCAGCCGAGTGTGAAGCGGTAGGGATGAGGATCAGTACCTCCAAGTCCGAGTCCATGGTACTCAGTCGGAAAAGGGTGGAGTGCTCTCTCCAGGTTGGAAGTGAGATCCTGCCTCAAGTGGAGGAGTTTAAATACCTCGGGGTCTTGTTCACGAGTGAGGGAAAAATGGAGCGTGAGATTGACAGGCGGATCGGTGCAGCGTCAGCAGTAATGCAGGCTCTGTACCGGTCCGTTGTGGTGAAGAAAGAGCTGAGCAGAAAAGCAAAGCTCTCGATTTACCGTTCAATCTACGTCCCAAACCTCACCTATGGTCACGAGCTTTGGGTAGTGACCGAAAGAACGAGATCGCGGGTACAAGCGGCTGAAATGAGTTTTCTCCGCAGGATGTCTGGACTCTCCCTTAGAGACAGGGTTAGGAGCTCGGACATCCGGGAGAGACTCGGAGTGGAGCCGCTGCTCCTCCACGTCGAGAGGAGCCAGTTGAGGTGGTTCGGGCATCTGGTTCGGATGCCTCCTGGACGCCTTCCTGGAGAGGTGTTCCGGGCATGTCCAACGGGGAGGAGGCCCCAGGGCAGACCAAGAACACGCTGGAGAGACTATATGTCTCGACTGGCCTGGGAACGCCTCGGTATACCCCCGGAGGAGCTGGCGTCGGTGGCTGGGGAGAGGGAGGTCTGGGTTTCTTTGCTCCGACTGCTTCCCCCGCGACCCGGTCCCGGATAAGCAGTGGATAATGGATGGATGAATGGATAGCTAAATCTGAACGTTAGCTTGTTTAATCTACCTTTCTTCCTTTCCTTCTGTCTAGAGATAGAACCAGCATAGTAGGCATCATTTTTCACTTCCTGTGTTCCTCACTCAAAAATAAAAGCCTTTGCTTTTGTAAATGTGGTTTCATGTAATTGTTTAAATTGGGATGGATCTGCGGCAATAATTAAGCAGTGGTGGGCCATCGCCACAAAATACACGTAGCGGAAATACTGATGTCATTCTCACGCTGTGTCAGGAACGAGGGGCGAATTGAGGGAGGCGGACGCATTCGCTAAAACACGGGATAATTTAATATAAACAAAACAACGATACTTAAACAGGACACAAACAAACAAGGAGCCAAACAAGCTAAATAAAACAAAGGAAACTGGACAGGGAAAACAGGACAGACGGACGAAAAGCGACACGACGAAAAAGGAGAAGAAACGGGGAAACTCTAGAGACAGACGGACAGACTAAATAACATGACCAACTAAACACAGGATAAAGGGGAAATGTACGACACACGGATGAGAGACAAGAGGGCTTAAATACTCACACAAACGAGACACACCTGGACAGATAACGAGGACGGGTAACACATGACACGGACGAGGAGGCGGAACAAAGGCGGAGACTCGAACATAAACAAAACAGAGCCATGTGCAAATAAAGCACATGGCGGGGACAACAGACTGACAGGACGAAGGCGTGACAGATGCCCCCCCCAAGAACGCGCAACTCCCGGGCGCGTACTCCTAAACCCCCCAGGAGCTGGCACAGGAGAGGGCACGGAAAACAAGACAGGACAACAAACCAACGGGTGACAGGACTCAGGACAATACGGGAACAGACACTGGAGCTGGGGACACAACAGGACCGAATATACGAGACGGGACATGGGACATGACAGGAGACTGACAAAGGGGGGCAGCAAGAGACGAGAACGGACTGGACAGGACAGGAGTGGACACATGGGAATTGACGGGAGACTGGACTGGAGACAAGACAGGGGACTGAACGTGGGACGGATACGGAGACTGGACACGTTTGGGGACAGAAGACTGGACATGGACAGGTGACAGGACAGGGGACTGGAATGGAGACGGGACTGATGACGGGACTGAGTGCTGCGACTGAACGGGAGCAGAGACTGGTGACAAGACACTGGACAGGATAGGAACATTAGACTGGACAGGGGTACGTGACTGGACAGAAGACAGGACAGGTGACATGACTTGGTGCTGGGACTGGACGGGAGCAGAGACTGGTGACAAGACACTGGACAGGATAGGAACATTAGACTGGACAGGGGTATGTGACTGGACAGAAGACAGGACAGGTGACAAGACACTAGACTGAAACGGAGACGGGACTGGAGACTGGACAGGGGATTGAAAGGGAAACTGGACCGGAGACAAGACAGGTGACTGGACATTGGACGGATACGGGAACTGGACGTGAGACAAGACAGAGGGTTGAAACAGGGACTGGACAGGACTGACAGGGGACTGGACAGGAGACGGGACCAAGGGTTGGAATGGGGACAAGACAGAGGGTTGAAACGGGGACTGGACAGGACTGACAGTGGACTGGACTGGACTTGACAGGGGAACAGGGACCAAGACGTTTACGGGGACAGACATGAATACAGTAACAGGTACAGGGACAGAGACAAAGGCTGACACGGGTACTGGGACAAGGACAGAGACAGGAACCAAGACAGGGACAGACAAGGGAACCAATATAACAGGGGGGTGCCCAGGACTGGCTAATGTCTGTGGGGCAGTCTGAGGAACCAGCCTGGGCACAGTTCTGGGGATCGGCCCCGAAGCCCTTCGGGCCGACCTACGGACATGGACAGGAGCGGCCGTAGCCACAGTCACGGGGACAGGAGAGGCCGTAGCCACAGTCACGGGCACTGGAGCGGCGGGTGCCGCCATCACGGGCACTGGAGCGGCGGGTGCCGCCATCACGGGCACTGGAGCGGCGGGTGCCGCCATCACGGGCACTGGAGCGGCGGGTGGCGCCATCACGGGCACTGGAGCGGCGGGTGCCGCCATCACGGGCACTGGAGCGGCGGGTGCCGCCATCACGGGCACTGGAGCGGCGGGTGCCGCCATCACGGGCACTGGAGCGGCGGGTGCCGCCATCACGGGCACTGGAGCGGCGGGTGCCGCCATCAAGGGCACTGGAGCGGCGGGTGCCGCCATCACGGACACTGGAGCGGCGGGTGCCGCCATCACGGACACTGGAGCGGCGGGTGCCGCCATCACGGACACTGGAGCGGCGGGTGCCGCCATCACGGACACTGGAGCGGCGGGTGCCGCCATCACGGACACTGGAGCGGCGGGTGCCGCCATCACGGACACTGGAGCGGCGGGTGCCGCCATCACGGACACTGGAGCGGCGGGTGCCGCCATCACGGGGACTGGAGCGGCGGGTGCCGCCATCACGGGGACTGGAGCGGCGGGTGCCGCCATCACGGGGACTGGAGCGGCGGGTGCCGCCATCACCGGGACTGGAGCGGCGGGTGCCGCCATCACCGAGACAGGAGCGGCGGGTGCCGCCATCACCGAGACAGGAGCGGCGGGTGCCGCCATCACCGAGACAGGAGCGGCGGGTGCCGCCATCACCGAGACAGGAGCGGCGGGTGCCGCCATCACCGGGACAGGAGCGGCGGGTGCCGCCATCACCGGGACAGGAGCGGCGGGTGCCGCCATCACCGAGACAGGAAGCCCTGCGACGTCGTCCACGGAGGCAGGGGAACCTCCGACGTCGTCCACGGAGGCAGGGGGGCCTGCGACGACGTCCAAGGAGGCAGGGGGGCCTGCGACGACGTCCAAGGAGGCAGGGGGGCCTGCGACGACGTCCAAGGAGGCAGGGGGGCCTGCGACGACGTCCAAGGAGGCAGGAGACAGTGCGACGACGTCCACGGAGGCAGAGGAATCTGCGCCGTCGTCCACGAAGACTGGGAAACGTGCGACGACGTCCACGGAGGCAGAGGAGTCTGCGCCGTCGTCCACGAAGACTGGGGAACGTGCGACGACGTCCACGGAGGCAGAGGAATCTGCGTCGTCGTCCACGAAGACTGGAGAGGCGCGCGTCGCGCTCACGAAGACAGGAGAGGCGCGCGTCGCACTCACGAAGACAGGAGAGGCGCGCGCCGCGCTCTCGAGGACAGGCGCGGCTGGAGGCGCCGCGTTAACGAAGACAGGGGCTTGTGCTGCTCGCCGGGCTCGCACTGGAGCTGTAAAGGGTTTAGGGGGTTTCACAGGCGCACCCATTAGATCACCTCGAGGTGCGCCCCTGTTAGCCTCAGACCTCAGAGCTCCGGAGGTGAGGCTAACAGCCCCTACCCTTAACGCCCCCCCAAAAATTTCCCCGGACCTGAGGGGGTAATCCTCCAGCGAGGGGGGAACTCCAGCACGCTTCTTCCGCCGACTCCTTCGACTCCCGCTGGCGCAACTACTCGATTCACGAGTCGACTCCTCAGGTTTAGGAATCGGAATAGCACCAGGCAGGAGCTGGAGCCGGCAACTCCCGCTGTAGCAGTCCTTCTGTCCATAATTCGGCTCCTCTGAAGTCCTAGAGGCTACCATTGCATGAATTATGGACGCTTGGACTTCTCCTAGTCTCCGAGAGTAACTGTCTGTGCTAGCTGCGTCCTGGTGGTCGTACATTCTGTCAGGAACGAGGGGCGAATTGAGGGAGGCGGACGCATTCGCTAAAACACGGGATAATTTAATATAAACAAAACAACGATACTTAAACAGGACACAAACAAACAAGGAGCCAAACAAGCTAAATAAAACAAAGGAAACTGGACAGGGAAAACAGGACAGACGGACGAAAAGCGACACGACGAAAAAGGAGAAGAAACGGGGAAACTCTAGAGACAGACGGACAGACTAAATAACATGACCAACTAAACACAGGATAAAGGGGAAATGTACGACACACGGATGAGAGACAAGAGGGCTTAAATACTCACACAAACGAGACACACCTGGACAGATAACGAGGACGGGTAACACATGACACGGACGAGGAGGCGGAACAAAGGCGGAGACTCGAACATAAACAAAACAGAGCCATGTGCAAATAAAGCACATGGCGGGGACAACAGACTGACAGGACGAAGGCGTGACACGCTGATAGTTATAGCTGTGTGCATTCATACTTTCTGTATTGTAAATGTTTCGTAAAAAAAAAACGCTTCACCCTGTTTCGGTCCTTCGGATATTGAAATTGCAAGAGGCCAAAGATATATTCATAGACATTTTTCTGAGATATTTTTTGTCGATACCAATAAATCTGTGGGTTAATATTGGTGATATTATCGCCCAGCTGACATTCACTCAGACTTTAATACAGTACTGTGTTTCCATATATCATCACTGTCCAATTAAAAACATCTATATCCATTTATGTCAATTTTATGTTACGACATCATTTAAACATGGCTGCTGTCCTTCACATGATCAATGAATGGACCAATAGAAATGCTCCAAAATTACTTGGAATAACATCTTTTTTATGTCAATTTCCATTAAAAGGTAAGAAGGTTTATTTCATTCTCCTGTAAATGTATTATTTTGAGAGATCCATATTTTAATCAGACAGCGTCCAATTCCTTATGACTGGCTTTAAAATAACAATATGAAAGTGTAAAAAATATTTTGCTGTTTTTGTTAATACAAATAGCATTTCAATTTTCACATAATTTTATAACAGAAGAAAATATACCTGCTGTCCAGAACTGTCTAATGTTTGTCACTTTAGAGGAGAAAACTAAGTAAATTATTATAACTAAGACATTATTCAGAGTATTTTCAATCCAATCTGCATGATATTTTCAAGCAATGCTTCTGTTCAAATGATCTAAATCTACAATAATAAGATACAGGTTTTGTTTTGTTTTGCTGGACAGCACATTTAAGTTTACAAGTGCTTGTACATTATATAGATCGTGCTGCCTCTCTTGCTGATGTGAGGCCCTAAAGCCTGAGAGAAATGTCCAGGGAAAATGATATGTGAGTCTGAGGAATGTGTCTGTAATAAAAGATGGGGCAGACACACACACCTTGTCTTTGACCTGAACACACACATGGTCTTGTCTCCATGATTTCAGGGGACATTAAATAGACATCCATTCATTTCATGGAGACTTACCCTAACCTTAACCATAACTACAACTAGCCTCACAGAAACAGATTTTTATCCCCACAATGTGATATATACCTGGACCACACACACACAAACCACACGCACAAAAGGAGGTCTAATTTACCTTCTTCCAGTACACACACCTGTTCGGTAGAGAGAGGAGGGATGGTGGGTGAGGGAATAAAAGTGAGGAATGCACGAGTATAAGTTTTAAACGGCTTATTCATGGTTCAGTATGTACAAACACAAAAGCGTATACACACATATATACACACATATATACACACACAATCTTAAAACTCCACGCTTTTGTGATTCAAGGCTGTTTTAGGCATACGTTTATAAAAACAAAACATAACAAAGCCTAAATTCATATATACATTGGCCTAAAACCAAGGACTTTCACTCTGCTTCCAACAAAAAAGTCAGCCACATGCTCTTATCACCCACAATTACATCTTAACTACACTCTCGTACATTTTAATGAGTTAAAGGGTCAAACTATAGTCTGTGAGTGTGGGTAAAATGCTTTAGGTGGTATAGTGTAACATGAGCACACATCAGGACTAATATGTCAGAGGTGAAGATTAGACAACATTGATTCCTTTGAAGTTGACCAGAGCAGAGAATCTACGCAGGATGAAAGCCCTTAGCTAGCAGATGGATAAAATAGACATACAAAGGAGAGAAACAGGCAGTTGTAGTCCAAAAATCTTCTGTTATCCTGCTACACCTAAGCATTACCTTCCGTGCTTTGTGTATGTCTCTCATTTTTCTTAGTTTCCCGACAGAGACATTCTGTTATAACCCTTAGAAACTAGAGTTAACAAAAGCATGATGTCATAAACCATTAATTATTATTGTAGACTTACCACATAGTAAATGGGATGTGTTCAGCATAGCTTTGATGTGCTTTGAGGCATTGTGTTTTGTATCACTATATAAAAGAGGCATGATGCTGAGAAAAAGTTGAGTGTGTGAGATCAGGTTTCCTACCCTCCTCCTAAAGTTTCATAGCGCAGTCTCTGCAGTGCTGCCACTGGAATAGCAATGACAGAGGCTCTGTTCTCATTGTTACAGGTCAGTGGAGCGTCACAATGATTTTGAACCTGTAATTTTAAAGTAGAAATACAGCCTAGTGTTCCTTTAAATACAAATGTGACGATGTTATATCAATGTTGTATCAATAAAACATAAATATAAGAGGCTTTGTTCGTTTTGGCAGGTTAATTTCAACATGGACATGAGGAGCGACTGATACATCAATATATTCATCTGTAAAAATAAAAAGGATAAACAATGAAAGAATAAAGAGAGACGGGAAAGAGAAGAAAGTCATAGAAGAGTAGGGAAGAGCGTGCTGTATCTGGGTTTCGGGAGAATGAGGCTGTCTGGTTCGCTGAGGCGTACCAGGAGGCTTCGCCGCGCAGGAATGTCTGACATACCTCTCTCAACACAGAACCTGACCCTCATACATCCCTCTCTTTACCCCTCGCTCACTCTATCTTCTTTCTTTTATCTCCCTCTCTACATATCACTTTCTCCATCCTAGTTATGTCTCAAGGCAACGATGCTCTTCCTGTGCCTGTCTTCAGTGCAGACCCAAACCAGGACTAGGCAAAGTTGGTAAAATAAATGTCCCTCATTAATTTAACACACCCAACTTGACAAAACGTTCACAGTACATTGTCCAGTTAAGCTTTGTATGTATCTATGTGACTGATGCAATTTTGAAGTGGAACATAAAATCTGAATAAAAAAAAACAGACTTCAGCCTCATTTCTACAAAACACAGAACGCTAACAATGGCTTAAAGCAGTGTTAACAATTAGGGGCGCATTTTATGTCTAAACTCTCTGAAATCAAGGGAAGATGCTGGAAAAGGAAGAAGAAATTGATTCCTTTAGAAGCAGCAGCAGTGATGATGAATTTCTCAGTTTTCTTTTAAGCACTGTAACTAAATTATGCACATACTGGGTTCACCCCAGTTTACAGAAAAAACAACTCGAAGGGTTCCACCACCCCATTCAGTATCTAAAGCTGTATTAGGAGCTGTTATGTTCTGAATGTATTTCCGCAGGTCAGTGGGGGAATTTGAGGTTGTACTTCTGTGCTTTGCTGCTCTCATTAAAAAGTATTAAATTTTCTTTTACTTCCACATTTTTATAGTCAGTGTGTTGCTTGTTCTTTATAAGCTCTTTTGACTTCTGCTATGAACAAGACAAGCTGTTCTCCCACCATTTTGTTGCTCAATTGCTTGGTGTGCAACTATTACAACTGAGTTGATTGGTCAGCCTGATTTTAACGCACATGTACATCACACACAAACCAGGTTCTAATCTAAAGATTGACGCAGCGTTACAGTCCATCAGTTTCAGACTTGGTGTAAAAGACACTATTAATATACATGTGTTTGTTTTCAAAACTTGATGTAACTTTTTTTTATCTGTAAAAATCAGACCAAAGTAAATAGGCCTGAAGCTGAAAGACTGAGCCTATTCCGCATGATTTTGTTGAAACACTGTTAGTTTAACCCATATTCAGTGTCATTATTTAGTCAGTTTGATTAGTGTTGCTTGATCACACTTGATCAGAACTCAAGCTCAGCACACTGAGAGAATACTAACTGCCCATTAGTGTTGTCACAACGCCAAAATTATGACTTTCGATACTATACCTGTCTAAAAATCTCGATACTGATACTGAAACGATACCACTGTTAAAACTAAAACATTAGGAAAAGTAATGTACGCTCACGGTCAGTCCTGGTGTTCTAACGAGTTGTACTACCGGCGATTCTCTTCTATAAAAAGTAGCTGAGGTTTGTACAGAAAGTCGCTGGTGCTAGTCTGTCTTTTTGTTTTTAAATAACTCGCTACAAGGTCTGAAAGTCTCTAAAACTAGCGGCAAAAACAATAAGAGAGGAAAAAGGAGGCAAAGCGCTGCGGGTTCACACTGCCACCCTGTGAAACTCGTTGGAAATACCACTCTTGTTTTAAAACACTCCTTCTTAAAGTACCGGTACTCATTATTATTATATGGGGTATTGTACCGTTTTTAATAACAAAGCACTGAGATACAAGGGGTCCTCGACTTACGGCGCTGATCCATCCCTACGTCGCGTCGTAAACCGATTTTCGGTGTAAGTCGGAACATACGTACATAAAGTACGTAAACAACATACTGCCGCGCGCACAAAACACGACTTAAGCAAACCACTTAAGTCGAAACAAGGCTTTATATAGTAAATGGGAGATGTGTCGTAACCATGAAACATCGTAACTTGGGACTGACGTAACCCGAGGACCTGCTGTAGTTTTAGCCAATCCCAGAGCTGTGCAGATTGCACCCGATTGACCATCTGAGCGCTCTTGGTGAGAAACACTTTTCACTATGGACCAAAGGGCTGGGATACCCGAGAAAATAAGATAGAGAAAAAGGCTGTATTCATTTGTGTATAATTAAATATTTCTTTGTTAATAAATTGTCAGAAGGCCAAACAGCTCCTGTCTCCAGCATCCACCGACCTGTGGTGGGAAACAGCTGGCCACACCTTCACTTCATAAGAAATTTAGCCATATAGTGTGACTCACAAACAAAAAATAGACACGTTGAAACCTTTAACCCCAAGTGAACAGTACTTGTCCTGACCATGTTGTAGGCTACTTGTGACAGCAGTACTTCAGAACTTTACAAAGCTCTGCTGATTGAAAGGAATGGCTGCATTTTTGCAGTGGACAAACTGGACATGTATATGACCCAAATACGCTCCTGTGAATCTGCTTCACTTGTGTTTGACACTTGCCCATTCTGACAAATTTCAAGATGCTAAACAAACAAGTTGCACTGATCTGATGGCCTTCAGAGATTTCTGGATCAGATATCAGAGGAGAAAAAAATTCAAACTGAAGATTAGCATTGAGATGTTTCATGCTTTAGATCCACTGAAATTATTGCTAGAAAACTATAATTAAAATAATAATAATAAAAATAATAATTTTATGTTGGCTCTGCCCTCCGCATTTATAGAAAAGCCCTTGCAACAAAGAATCATATGTGTGAACTTTATTGTATTTATTGTAAACATAAATATAAGAGGCTTTGTTCGTTTTGGCAGGTTCATTTCAACATGGACATGAGGAGCGACTGATACATCAATATATTCATCTGTAAAAATAAAAAGGATAAACAATGAAAGAATAAAGAGAGACGAGAAAGAGAAGAAAGTCATAGAAGAGTAGGGAAGAGCGTGCTGTATCTGGGTTTCGGGAGAATGAGGCCGTCTGGTTCGCTGAGGCGTACCAGGAGGCTTCGCCGCGCAGGAATGTCTTAGGTAAAAACCTCTTTAGCACAAAATAATATATTTGATGCCCTTTATTTAAAATAAAACCATCACTGTAGTCTTTCATGTTTATTAGGTTATTTTTATTTTCTCTTTATACATATGTTCACACTTAAAAAGTGCTCCACTGCTATGACTGGACAAGCAGGCTGTGCTACTACCAAGTAAATATATATGTTGGTGATATATGGTTTTTCATTGGATGGGCTCAGTCAACTCTTAACAAAAACACTTGCTTAAATGAGGAAACAAAATTCAGGATATCTGTATCTGTGCAGTTGAAGAAGTATTCTGTCATTTCTAAATGCAACTTTGTTTCTTGTTTATCACTTCTCTTAAAGCAACAGTGCCATTTTAAAGTCCTTCTAGTTATAGCCTTAATATTTTCAAGCCACGACGTAGGTCAGTTATTATAATTATGTATCTCAAAACGTTTTGTTTTGAGAGTTCATGCACACACAGAAAAAAAAACTATTTAAGTGACAGATGTATACTTTGAAAATTCTATGGAATGCCTTTTTAACAACAAAACTCAAGTGAGGCCCCTTTTGTTGTTTGGTCCTACATTGTCTCCCTTAAATAACTAGTCACTGGATATTTCAGGGGTGGACTGAAAGTGCACAATAGATACCAAATAAACATTCCAAAAATAAAATGGAAACTTCAGAAAGGCTCAGATCACTGTGAGTGGGTTTGTGGCACATTTGACCAATTAATAATTTTTAATGAATAGAATCCAATTACTATAAAATGAAATCATCCCTTTATCTGAATATCTCCAATCAGTGCTGGGCCTGGAAGTGAAAGCGATAACCAAGCAAAAGTGACTAAAAACCAGAGCTTCTGTTACCTGCCTCTCACTTCTGGTCAACTACATTGAGAGTCCTTCTGTCCTTCTGAGAACTGTCAGGACAGGGGGAGAACAGTGCTGTGGTGTTTGATCCTTGTGGTACTTTGACCCAAACAAGTCACAAACATTATATTAAGACCCCATAGAATAGTGTTAACTTGTGGGAAATTGTATATGTGCCCTTAAAGCAGACTGCATTCATCTGATGTCTTCTTAAGGTTCTGTTTATTTCTCGTGTATAGAGAAAATGACAAAACGTGGAACATGGAAGTGTTATAGATATGTTATAGTAATCTACTGACCTAAAACTATACACCAACTATAGGAAACCTGCTCACTCCCTGCACTATAGATATGTTAAAGGAATTATAAAACTGAAAAACATGACCTAGAAAGTAGGCAGGACAGGATAACGCAGTGCAGCTTAAAGCTGTATGCCAGAGATGAGTGGAGTAGACTTAACCCAAGAAGTCAAGAAAGCATGCCATTTTATCAGGGGTGTCTACATCTTTGCATTCAACTCTAAATGAGTAAATGTAATTAGTCATTATCCTTCTCTGGTGTACGCTAAATATTATCTCGAGAAAAAAAATGAACCGTAAAATAACATTAGGGAATTCTTTGGACCATACCTTCAACATGGCTGTAGTATAAGAAGAGATGGTGTGACTGTAGGAAGGGAAGGAAATGGAAGTGGTCTGGAATTCTGGGTGGCTTGTTTTACGCTTGAAAGGCACACCCTCCATCCCTCACCTCTTGATTAACAGAGATGGGACAGATATGGTCATAAGGACCAGGGCAATGGGGAGGTGGATGGGTACACAAATATTGTCACAGGAAACAGAAGCCAGAGCTGGAACTTTACAGGAAGTTACATAGGAAAGAGGAATCCATTAGGACTACATTCACAAATCCCATTATGAGACAAGTTACAACTGATTAGTTTGACATATCTCAGAGATATAAACACAAACAATGCTTCAGAAGTGTCTGAATGGTTGAGCATTTGCATTAGTGCTAGATAAGATGAAGGTTCAAACTAACTTCAGGAAAGCAGATTATATTTAATCTGTCATTAAAAACATTGCAATACCCCAGATAATTAGTACCGATACTTTAAGTAGTTGAAGTAGTTTTTTAAAATTTACAAGTCAAAGAACCTGACTAGCACCAGCGACATTCTGTACAAACCTTAGCTACTTTTTAAAGAAGAGAATCACCGGTAGCACAGCTCATTAGAACACTAGGACTGACCATGAGTGGGAGAGACGGCTCTCTGTCCACGGCTGCATTTGGTCCGTTAGCAATTGCACAGATTAGAACAAGCTGCGAATGTGCAAAAAGTGCAGCCCAAGAAACGTTTGCTTCTTTTTACGTTGAATTTGTTCCTTTTTCCAAACTGAGATCATGTAATTGATTGAGGTATTCAGCTTTATTCAAACACCTTTATTTATTTAAATATATCTAAACAAGTCTTATGAGCGTATGACACGAGGTTGAAGCCACAACTGGACCCAGGTTTTGCCATGGTATGGTTTCAGTATCTGTATCAAGATATTTAGGCAGGTTTCTTATCGAAAGTCATAATTTTGATAACGTGACAACACTTACGGCAGCAGAGGCAGTTTTTCACTACCACAGAAGAATCACTGAAGCATTTCTGAAATACTGAATAGTGAAAAGTGGTGGTGCACTATGTTCCTTCAAACATGTAAAATGTAAAAAACGTGATGTGTAACAAAAAAGTCTTACTTTTTGTATATATAATTAAAAAATGTATATATATGACGTTTTGATATACATACATGTATATGTTGTTTTGTTTTTAGTGCAATATTACAGTGTTTTAAGTGAATGACTAACTGAATGACTACTAACTTTACTGAACATAGTTTTCACACTACTACAACACTGCAGCTAATCAAAATGTATTAAGCTGTTTAATGTCATTTCTTTCATTTTGTGTGTGGGGCATGTTTTTTTTTTTCTTTTGGTTTAAAAGAAATTGATAGGCCCTAAATAAATGAATAATAATTTGGAGGCACAGCCTTCCATTTAGAAGCACAATTGGTTAGAAATGTGTAAGTTGAAGGGTTATATGAATAAAATAAATGTGAACATAGACAAGAAAATACATCTATTTCTTTAACTGATAAAATAACACACAACTCGTTACCTTTCTACAAGGCCACAGCCATTCTCTTACTTTAGGGCCGTTGAAATGCAGTTGGCTTTTACAATAGGAAACACCTGCGTGGAACAACCTTTGAGCCTGATGCATTTCCGCATGGTCACGGGTTACTTGCCTGAGCTTTTGATCCTGACTGCACCTTGACTACGCATGTTTGCTGTCTCCGCGGCCCCAGAGACTTCTGCTGATGTAAACAGCCAGCATGGGCCAGTCAGTCTCATGATAGCCATTATCAGCACAAGATTTACATTGTTCCAGTGAATGGAAAGTGTAAAAGAGAGCTCTTTCTCTCTCACACACAGGGCTAGTTAGTAAGCCATTCCAGAATTTGGTCATTTTCATAGTTATCACATACAGAACAATTCTGCGGTGGAATGGAATGTTGTTTATTATCATTGTATAACAAGTGTAACATCGCTTCATGCTGGGATTTTTGAAGTCAGCTTGGCATTAGTCAGTTAAATTCAATATATAGACAAAAGGGTCTTTTGTCCATTTCTTGGGCCATTTTGGAAAGTGTCAGGGTCACAGCTGTTATCTCACTTTCTCTCTCTCTCTCTCTCTCTCTCTCTCTCTCACACACACACACACACACACACACACACTGTAGTCTTCTCAAAGTCAGCATAATAGTTTAGGGATCATGGCACTGCTTCTTTTTTATGTACATAATCTCTATCTCTCCCTGTATATTTATGTTATCAGCCAAGTCTCCTCCCCCTTTAAACACATAAACAGTTGAACTCAGGTGTCTCTGAGAGAGAGAGAGAGAGAGAGAGAGAGAGAGAGAGAGAGAGAGAGAGAGAGAGAGAGAGAGGGAACACACACAGCTGTTGTTGCTTGGAAACATTATGTTTGTAACTAGCAACATATATTTCACAGAGAGCCACACTTATCCCCAAAAGAGAGGTGTGTATGTCTGTGTGTGCACGCATGAGTGTTTAGTATTGGATTATGAATGGTGTGATTAACTGAGGCAAAGAGTTAGTGCTGCACTAATGCAGCAATAGCCACCCTTACATAACAGTTAATGATTTTCCAAGCGATAAAACTTACACACTAACCACATACAGAGCCATTCAAGGCCACATGAAGATGTTTTTCAAAAAAAGTATGCTTGTGTGTGTGTGTATGCGTGTGTACCTTTGGGTGAGAATGTGTGACCGTGAAATCAGCTTGACGAAAGGACGGCGGCGACTGTCCTCTTGGAATGCAGGATGAAAGGAACATTTCAAACACCATCCTTTGCACATATGGCAGAGTTTGCCTCTTAACTTGTGTCAATTTGATCTTTCTTTGTTCACTGTGTGCACTGCTCAATATCTAAACCCACTGAGCGTGTGGTCATCATCACTTTTTTTTAATAGTCACTTTATACGCCACAAACTATTACCCTGGTTACACTTCTTAAGTAAAGTTTTGCACAGTATTTACAAACTATACGGTAGAGCTGGTTTTAATATTGGGTTTTCAGTGATCCACCAGCCGTAAAAGTGAAATTATTTAATATTTTACATCATATCCATCATATCACCAAACAATCTAGAGTTCCTTTGGTATTAAGATGGCTTTATATATATATATATATATTGTTAGGTTCTCATGGTTTGGACCAGAACACACACACACACACACACACACACACACAAAAGTGAGCAGGGGTCATTCAAATCTAAACAAACCTGCCAAGTGTGAACATGTCCTCAAGGCTAAACACTATATTAAATAACATCCCAAGGACAATGAAATTTGAAAAGCCTGTTGAACAGCTTACTTTCCCTATAAATGATAAATGGACTGAAGCGAATAGTGAATATAAAAAAATAATAATTAAAAAAATACAATACAAAATTAAAAATGCAATAATAAAAAACAATATATTTTTTGTCATCTTTGCAGTAATGGACTTAAACGGGATGCAATTTTAATCCAAACTAATTTAAACAACAGTCAGAGAATGTTTGCTCACAAACACTGGAAAAAGCTCCTGTGTTTGTACGCAGCCCTGCCTCCGTAAATTTAAAAGCTTTATAAGAGATGAGGGCGTTTCTCTATTCCTTTCACGGGTGGCTAACATTGACTTATTATTGCTGCTTCAGGAGCATGACTTCACTTCAGGAGACCACTAACTGCATAAAAGTAAACACATACTAAAAGCGCTACAAAACTGGTATTTCAGAGAGGTTGAAAACTTACAGTCAAGTGCAATTTCAGCCACAAACACACTCCATTTGACTTCTTACTCAAACCCACAGTTCCACCTTAAAAGTTTCTGAATGAACACAAACAGAGAGGGAGTTTGTTTTACTGTGAGAACAGCGTCTCCCCAGAATCAACTCTGTTAACTTTAAAATAATCAATCTTTATTCATGATTATTTTCTAGTTATGTTTATGATGCTACAACCTTTCTCCAATTGGCTTATGCTGATTGACAATGGCAAGTCTAGAGAGGAAGATTGATAGCAGAGTCTGCCACATGGTCACCTTTCATATCCATCTCTCTCTAGTTTACATAAACACACAGGCTCACACACACGTGCTCAGTAGTCTACAGGCTATGGGTCAGGCCTGCCACGGTCCCAGTGAGTGTCTCCGGAAATAACTGGAGCTGTGTGGCACTGCAGTCTACAACAGTCTGAGCGACATCTGTC
The DNA here is from genome assembly GCF_029633855.1 of Hoplias malabaricus. NCBI lineage: Eukaryota > Metazoa > Chordata > Actinopteri > Characiformes > Erythrinidae > Hoplias > Hoplias malabaricus. Next base: position 15,233,532 of record NC_089813.1, read on the forward strand.
TACATTAGTGAGGGTTTTGTTTGGGGAACAACACACTGCTCCTACTAAAGCACTCAGTCTCCACTCACTCACTCACATGCACATACTCTACTATTTCTTTCAGCTGCTGTATATCCTCCGGGCATTGGTGGTGTTTTTACACACACACACACACAGTGGGACAGGGTCCATGAGCCGCTGTGTTTGGTGTAAATGCGGTCTGGTGTAGAGTATTTGGATTAGACCTGACAAAGGACCTGCATATACAAGAAGTATAAGGAATGCAAGGGGTGTGAGAGAAGTAGAATTGCCCCCGCGGCCTTGTAATGCCCCTGGACACTCGATCAGTGGCTTAATCAGACGTTATGCCCACTTTACGATCAAGAGTATAAATCAGTTTAAGCTTATCTTCACAGTTATCACTCCGCAGTGCTGTTTTATGTCCAAACATGCAACCAACCGTGCACACTTCTGAAACAACTGTCCTTACCTTGGCTTTAATCTGATTCAATCAAACCCACTGTTTGTGTCGTCTGAAAACAAACTGCAGTTATAACCCCACACTCAATGCCAGTACATGAAAACTGCTGTAACCTGGGGCTTTCACATGTGTCTGTCTGTGATTGTGTCTATAGCACTTAGTGATGTCTAAATAGCTCAAGATTAGAGACGTAACAATGCCACGTGTTCCTAGGCCTGTCATAATAGGCATATTTTGTGGCCGATATATTGTCCCAGAAATCATTGTCATTTTAAGGCACTGACATAATTATAAAATAATATCATAGTTAAACAATTACACACCTTTAAAGGAACATTGCATAATATTTTTACCTTTAAATTACAATCATTGTGAAGCTCTTTTGACCTAGAATATTATCCCCTTCAATATTTAATACTCTACATTTTCTACAGATACAATATCCATCGATCATCTACTGTTACATCATCTTTATTCAAGATGATGCGTTGTAAGGTTTGTTTTAAAGGTAAAATAGATAAAATGGCAAAAGTGCAAAATCTTTTTCTGGGCTAATCACGACTGAGCAGTCGTTATCAACAACAATAAAGGAGTCATTGGAAGTATCCAACTAGAACAGGAATACAAACCTCTGTGTGTGTGTGTGTGTGTGTGTGTGTGTGTCTGGGCTATTGTATATTGTAACCCATGAGTGGGTGAAGAGGATCTTTCTCTGCTACCCGACAACAACAAGGCCTCAGAGTGTGTCAGAGCCATTTCCCATCAAAGTGTCCGCTCGTGCTGCACATCTCAGTCCGGCTGCTCTATTTTAAAGTCCGCCTCCAGTGAAACCAAGTTTTTTTTACCTTGTTAACATGTCCGTGTGGTGATTTATTTTTTATACGCTACAAGATATATCGTGCAGAAAAGAAGCTGTCACCTCCATGGCTGCTTTAAAACTGCAGCGTCCCAGAGACAGTCTCAAACAGGCGAATTCAGACAGTCTGGGTTTCTGATGTCATTAACCTACAGAACCAAACCCATGAACCTGTGGGAGTAACTGCACATTCCTAGGTCTGCGCATATGTGTAGAGTTACACCTAAACCACTTTTAAAGCATTGGGGGATTTTTTTTGTCTAGGTATTTCCTTTTAAAAATGTCATTCTCAGGAACATAGATGAGCTTTAAGGTTTTTTTTTTTAAACAGTACACTGCGAGGACTATAACTTTGAAGAGTACACTGTCATTTAGTTTGTGCAACTGAGGTAAAAAAATGGTTTGTTGACTGCAGCTGTGAGTTTTATGTTCAGTCTGTGTCAGTAAATCATCTGAAACAGACACATAAACAAGCTATTATGCCTATTCATTATAATTTCTCACTCATTTATCTTCCACATAGTATGTCTGTAGTCGTCCTTCTGATTCATATTTAACTCCTGGTGTCAAAATACAGTAGCGCATTGATTTATTCAGCCATGTGCAAAACGTTTTAGACACAATTACAGTTTATTCGCTGAATTTAACACATGGGGTGGGAGAAAGCGTCAAATGCTGTCTGGGCATATAAAGTGGCTATATAGTTAATATTGTTAGGGTTTTAATAGGTAATGCAGACATTATCAGGAAAAAGGTTTCCTGCTCTGAATTATTAAAAAGGCCCCTTTTATCACTGACTGAACCCATAAAACTCATCTCTGTTCATAAAAATTACAGATTTAGAACTGAGATCCAAGAAAAATAAAATACACGCATTAAAAGTCACTTAAGTGCAGGTTAATTATATTGTCCTTTATTCAGTATGCACGCCGATATATGAATATGTAGTTAGCCTCTATCTCCATTTAGCCCTGGGCTGCTCAAGCTGATAGGATTGGTTGCTGAGGTTTATGACACAACAATCCCTAGCTGTCTGAATTTGCCCATTTAAAAGTGTTTTGGAAAAAATGACGTTTCAAAGGAGAAATGCTTAGCCATGGTGTTGACTGCTTATTGATTAGTCTTCAGGTGTATAGGGGAAACACACACACACACACAAAGAACATGTTTACAAGGCTAAGAACTTGGTCTTCATTGAACGGGGTTTTTGATGTTCAACAAACCGTTTGAACATCGCTGGGTGTTCTCACTTTCCCACAGGACTTTGAGCCCAGCGACTGAATGAAGCAGTTTCATGAGCTCAGTGTGTGACAATGTGCGGATGTTGTTACTGGAGGGAACGCCTGTCCGCTTTTCCCGCTTATGGTTATAAGAGTAATTACAGTTGAACTCACCTTGTCGGACAGTTTTCATGCGGACGGGTCCCTTGCAGTTCTTTATGACAGTTAACACGTCGTAGAGCGGGAGACCGGACACGGAGAGACCCTCGACCTCCAGCAGCAGCTCGCCCTCGCTCAGCTGTCCGTACTTATACAGCACCGTGTCCGGTACCTCTCCCACGTACGTGAACTGTCCTGTTTCGGCCCCGCCGCGGAGCCGCGCGATCAACTCCCCGTCCCCGTTCTTGCACACGGCAACCTCGTTCACTTTCCCGCTCCAGTGGTTCTTCTTCTGCAGCACTTTGGACATGGTCACACTCTCTACTCAAAGCTTCCAGAGTGTGTCCGGTTAGTTTAAAGACTCCAGCGGTACGTTACACAGCACCGCGGCCGGTAAAACACCCTCAACTTCAGCGGAGATAAAAAACGGTCTCGAGGGAGCCATCTCGTTTTAAAAAAATAAAATAAAATCCAACTTGTTTTAAAAACTGCAATCCAACAAAAACTGACCAGCGACGAATCTGTTCCAACACCTCTTCCCCGCTCTGAAATAACGTTCTCACATTACGTTATGTTTCATCCCACAACACTCCACTTAATCCATTAAACTGGCGTCCGCTTTAACTTCCAAATCCGAGAAACGCCGACTTTGTCCAGTTTTGTAACTCCTCGCTGGAAAAACAACTTTTTCTGTCCAATGCCTGACTACTTTTTTTTTTACCTGAGACTTTCTCTGGCGGCTCCTTTAAGCAGGTACATCACAGTTCATATCGTCAAGCGCAAGACCTCCAGCGCCGCGCCAACGGTCACGCATGCGCACTGCAGCGCGCTTTAAGACCCAGCGTTTTGTTTATATTTTTTTCAACACCCGTATTAGGTCAAAGCCACGCCCCACAATTGACAGACTCCACCTCCTTCGCTGTGATTTGCTTATAGCTCTGAGCGGCTGTATTCGACTCAGTAGCAGGCCAGCAGTAGGCCTGTTAATATTAGCCAATCATAGGGCAGCGGGCGGGATTTGTCTGAATATGGTTGTAAATATGAAACACAACAGGGAGGGAGAATCCAAGGATAAATCCCAAATGGCTCCCTGCTCCCTAAGGTAGTGCACTATGTAGGTTATGAAATAACAGCGTCCACACACAAAAAAAGATGTATATGTCCAAATATAAAATAATTTACATTCAGAACTAACATTTACTGCATTTTTCAGCTACTGAAGCCAAAATTGAATAACTTCTTGATCTATGCAAGGCACTATAAAGGAAGAAGGGAGCCATTTGAGATTGAGCCCAAACCTTTCTTCAGGGTCCTAATGGGTCTGCTCAAGATTCAGCAGCACGCATCTCCATCCTAAACCGGATTAAACTGATATCAAATCCCCAGGAGCTTTTACTCTCTTCATAAATTATGTCAGCGTGAGACACATGGCTGGTAATGCACGAACGAAACCACGGCGTATCGTGTTTCCAGTTTATATCAGCTTGCTAGACAGCGCCGAGCCCTATTCCACAAATGATATATTACATTTAGCTGAGTAGGCAGATTTGGTCATATTTAAGCGTCTACTGCGTTTATTTACTCACAATAAATGTATAAATACGGTATGTTGGTGTTGTAAATACTGTGTCGACGTCTACAGCTGAGTGTAACTGCTGACAGCAGCTGAAATACAGAACCTAATTTTGCTCCATAACAAAACATAGTGAAATGTAGTTCGAGTAAATCTGTTGAACCGATTTTTCCAAACCGAATCAGTACAATTTGTAAATCAGTACATTGATTCACAAGTCAATAATATTGTCGACTTCTAAATATACAGGGAGGTGAAGTTCAAGTGTTGGAAAAGTTTTGAATGCAAACAATGTAAATAAACTTAATAAAGACATTTAGTAAGTCATAATAAGTAGAATGTTTCCTATTATTATGTCTTAGCATCTTAGCATCGTCATAATAATTAGAGGGATCCTTTCTCATTATAATTAGATTTTTTTAATGCAGTTAGTCCCCACCTCTATCTCCATCCATCTCTGGAAAGCCCCACCCTGCAAGTTGAGAGGATTTGTTCTTCAGGCTTATTACATCAGAATCCCTGAGAGTCCAAATTCATAATAATTAGCTTCTATTTTTTCTTGTAATTATGAAGTATTAAGCCATATTTTAAGTAATAATTATGAAAGGAAGAAGCTGAAGTACGCAGATTTGGCGGCTGAGGTGAGAGAATATGGGTGGCAAGCACATAGACCCTTGGAGATAGTGTTAGGGGATTTGTAGCCAAGTCTGCCTCATCCCTGCTTGTGCTAGTTCAGCATCAGGCTGGAAACTAAGAGCAGCTGCGAAGGAGTTATAAGAAACAGCTGAAAGCTCTAGTCAAAGGTTGTGAACAAGGAGAACACAGACTAGTTGGGGAAATGCACTGTAGAGGTGCTGTTGTGGTGGTTGGTAATGTAGTACGTAAAGATCACATGGTACTGCTGGCACTGAGTGTGCATTAACGGTGCCAGTGGGGCTAGGTACAGCCTTAGTCACCAGGAAGGCCAGTGTGGATTTATGGTTGTTGATACTCAACGGTGAGGTAGGACTGTAAAGCTGGTTTGGAGGGGGGTGGGTCTGGGATGCCAGACTTCACTCTTGAGCCTTCTGCAGGTGTTGTGGCTTTAATTCAGCTAAACACTGATGAGGGGAGGTGCCTACCTGATGACCCCTGTGAAGAGCTAGTGATACAGTGGCTGGTTTGGGTACTCGTGGGCTGGGCTCAATGAGTAACCGTAGATGTTAAGGATAGCTGGTTGCTGATCGGTTTATAAATGGCCACAGCAACTTATATAAAGCTGTAATGGATTGGCATAGGATATTTTACATCTTATCTTGTGTATGATTATAATGAGATGCCTTGTATTATTCTAAATATTAAAACATAATCACTGGCTAAATATTTCAGTGCTGGATGTGCTCTCATAGGAAACTGTAGATAACAGGATTCTTCATACTGTTAGAATGCAAAATTTATATTACAATTTCATAAGCTTCAACAGTAAACATTTTTCATCTACATTTTATTAGAAGTCTTTGACCTATGAGATCATGTAGAGCTTGATTCAATTAAGGTGAAAATTTTAACCAGCTTGACAGATTTGCTGGAAAAGACTGCTTTTAAAAATGTAGCCTTTCCTAGTTGGACATTTCAAATATAAAGCTTTATTGCTACTCTTCCACTGACACACTTAAAAGGCCAGATGGCCAAAATGGGTCTCTTCTGGACAACATACGTCCATCAAGCTGGACAAATCTCCAGTGCAAAGACATAATGCTTTTTTTAATTAATTTTTTTTTTTTTTTAATGTAACTCAAGCCATAGTTATATACAAAATAGATAGAACCACTTATAGATATGCACTCCCAAGCAAAAACAAGCACCTACTAGGGTTTCAGCACTGGTTATTCAGGCCTAAGACTAACACTGGAGTCTTCATTGAAACTGAAATTTAATCCAGAGCTCTGAGAACCAGCATTCATGAAAGTGTGCACTCAAACAATGGTCATATTATATAAATTCACTCCAGTGCATGACAAATTAGCAGGACGTACCTGCAGGTAATTTTACATTGTTCTGCAAACAAACACAAAGCAGGGTTGGTTCCTCTTGTAATGCACTACACATGGGTTCAGGCAGGGAGAGTCACTTTCATTTGGGGAAAACGCTAGCACACATACTGTACCAGTTATATAAATAACGTTTACCTTGTGGACACAGAAATCAGTGACCCGAAATGACAGGACAGCACACAGAGCTGAGGAGTGTTCTGTCTTCTACTGGATATGCAGGCCTTGAAGCTAGGGTCTGTCTTATATATAGATAATATCAGCCACAGGTATTATTGATATCTGCAGATAGTACCACTAATAACATGACAAAAATTATTAAAATTAGATTTAGAAGCACTATACTGGCCACTGTGCTTGCACACAGAGGAATTTGGTCTCTGCATTTAACCCAATCCGTGCAGTGAAACACACATTTAAACACACACTTGTGAACACTAGGGGGCAGCCCTAGCCACAAGGCTAGGGAATTATCACTTTTAAACCTCTAAAAACTGTTCTCTCTCATGATAGCGCACCACTTAAAGACTGTGAGATCAATAACTAATTAATATGTGACTTAACTAATGTTTTGCTTGGTTGAATACAATCAAATCTTCACAGCAATTTTCCAACATCAAATGTAATGCATTCCTACATTTGTTTGTTTATTTATTTGCATGTCAAGGCTAACATGTTAATGATGCATTAACACAAAAACAGTACCACTTTTACACTTATAAAGGTTTATAAATGGTTTAAAATCTGTTTATTAATGTTATTAATTAGGTTGTAAACACATTAAAATTAATTAAGAATCGTATATAAAACATAGATAGAAAGTGTAACAGTGACCATTTTTTTTTGCCAAATAGCATCTACACTGTTAAACCTCAGATCAGTTGACATTCAGCCTGTGAGTGTCAGCATTTAACCAGCAAGTTTAATCAATTAACCACTGAGAGAGTGTCTTTTTAGTCATTGATTATGATGTTGTGTTGTACATGAACTTCTCTGTTTCTCTGTTAAGAATGATTTATAATGACATTTAAGTTAGAACCTGACTAATAATTATGTAATTAACATTTTTTTAAACCTTTTATAACATATGGCTGAGAAAGTAGATAGGAAAGATGTTGGAAGGTGTTCAGTGCGTGCGTGTGTGCGTGTGTGTGGGTGTGTGTGTGTATGTTGCTGTGTTGTGAATAAAGTAACTCTAGACTCCAGAAATGAAATTTGAATGTGAATATAAAGTGACACTGTCAGTCATGGCAAGCATGGCATTTGGCAAAAAGTCAGAGAGCACAACAAGAGCCGCAGGACACACGGACAAACACACACACACACACAAAACACACATCCTCTACCCATGCAGTAAGCCCATTCCCGGACATACAAAAACACAGATGCTGCAGATGTGGGCTTGAGACCTGACAGCGCTTTTACCACATGTCTATAAATAAACTCAGTGCTATTAGGAGGAGGGTTACATCTCATGCGTATTTGAGGGATTTGCAATGACTTATCTGTGTGATAAATGAGTAGAGACTACTGACCATTATATCTTCTAGTGCCTTTTTTGCCCTGGGAAAGTGCATCATAAAGATGAGTGGATTTAAGCTGTAGTGGAAATTATGTAGGATAAGATGACAAAATCCTGCACTTACTCACTTGAGCTACATTCACTTATTTGCACACATCTCTAAGCACCAGCTACCTTGCAAGATTTTGCAGGAGTCATAAGGTAGGCACATCCCTTTGTCATTGTTTCTCTGAATTAAGGCCACAACGGGGGCTCAACAATGAGGTCCCTTCCAAGCCTACTTTAAAGACCTATTCTAACAGCCTCTTATTTGTAGTTACACATAGGCCTCCCTGGTGACTAAGGCCACACTTAGCCCCACTGGCACCGTTAATGCATGCTCTGTACCACCAGTTCCATGCAGATTCTATGCTCTACATCAACAAAACTTAAACCCAACACTTCCACTGATGACCATAAATCCACACTGGCCTCCCTGGTGACTAAGACCATGCCTAGTCCCATTAGTACACACAAAAAGACACAGCATTATTGTGTCCAACAAAATATAACCACGTAACATTATTGAAAAATTAAATATATAACTTTTCCCATCGGTCACAGTAGTGACTGTAAAAAAAGTTTTTATTTTTGTAGCTCTGAATATGTCCCTGAAAAATATATCAAAGCATTTCCCACAAATATATAAATAAGAAAGTGTCTCAGTGAAATATGTGTAGTGTCACATGTTTAGAGTAAAACTGTCACATGACCAGAACTGTTTATTTCCTGGTTGCACCACAAGAAGAGGATGGCTGCATTAAAGCTCTGATAAAAAAGGTTAAAAAAGTATGTTAATCTAAAGAGGGGACAACAGTTTTTGAAACATAAAATCTTTAAAGTGTCTCGTGTGGATATATGCATTTTCATTTACTCATTTTTGCTTAGTGTGGTCATGGAAGGAGTAAACGTGTTGATGGCAACAATAGTAACCGGTGGGATAACACAATGCATCTAATGTATACACTTATATAAATATATAGTCCTTCTACTACCAAACTTTCTACACTGTTTTTCTTTTAGCTTCACTTTGAGTCAAATTCTAGATATGTTGGATCCAAGTGACCATCTAGACAAGGCATATATCTCTCAAAATGAGTAAGATACTGTCCTCAGTAATTGTGATTGTGATGGCTCAGACTTGGAGTAAGAGGGGAGATAGGCTGTTAAATGCATATTCTGAAATTATGTACGCGGTTTCCTCCCATGGTCCAAAAACACACATTGGTAGGTGGATTGGTGACTCAAAAGTGTCCAAAAAATTCTGCTGGAATTTTTTTCAAATGGTTAATAATGACATAAATTGGTTATTTATATGTCTGGAAAATATTTGGGATTAAATGGGTTAAGAGTGTTTTGCTGTTTCCACACATGTTTTAAAATCATCAGTCTCTGTAGAGAATGGTTACTTATTTTGACTTAGAAAATCATCAAGAAATGTCATTTGACTATTCAGAACACAGCAAACTCCTTACAGACCGTCACCCGGAGCGGGATTTGAACCCACAACCTCCAGGTCCCTGGAGCTGAGTGACTGCGACACTCCTGCTGCATCACCATGCTGTTGTGCCGCCTCACTATAATATATATAACATAAAATATTATATAACATAAGTAAATAATTAGAAGAATTGCCAGGTTCTTATGCTTTATATTAGCTTTATATTTTATCAGTCTGAGTAAATATATACATTTGTTTCGATACGTTATCGTTCAAGAGTAAACAAACTAATATTCAGGCCACAGGAAATAACTGGAGTCTTTGTGTAAATCATAAAGTGTCCTTGTTTTTGAGCAAGTTTCTGTGGAATAACCAACAGTGAATGGAATTGCAAACTCGTGGGATCAATGTGGTATAATTAAATATTAACCTAGAAGTCAAACAGTCTGATCGATCTTCTACTGTAGCAGAGTCAACACAGGCTTTATTACATTTCTCCCATGAGAGCACACAGCCATAACAGACCATTAACTACACACACATGTTAACCTGCTATTGCTATCGTACACAGTGTACAGCTGATCAATGCGCTGAATTATGAAGTTTCAGCAGATTAAATCTGATGGCAAAGATATTGTTACTCTTTCACAACACAAATTGCAGTAGATCAGCACAGTTGTTGTTAAAACAGTTTTACTCTGCATTTGTAATTATATGGCTGTGCATGCATAAAGTCATATCCAAAAGTTTAAACACCCTTAATATTTATGTTTTAATGGGTTTTTTTGTTTGTTTTTTCCAGAAACATTTTTTATATTTAGAACATCAGCAAAAACATGTCATTAGCCACGAGTGTCCAGAATGTTACCAATGCCTGTATGTATACAAACACAGTTCCTTAGTCCATTCTCACAGGTATTGATAATATTTAAGGATCCTATAGTGACATTTGCATGGAGTGTAGGTGTGGAATTCCTAATATGGGCAGAACATGAAGTGAAAATTTGATCCTGGTCACATGACCTGCTTTGTTCATTTTCTAAGTACAGATAAGTACACATTCTCTTGAAAGGACACTCTTCTGCTCATTTTAATGCACAAGTGAATGGTTTTCTGGCATGTGCAAGAGGTATTTCACATTTAAAGGTTTTTTGTTTATATTAAAGGCATCATTCTTAATGAAAAGTCTTTGTGACATGCTTTGATTAAACACCAAATTTATTAAGCAACTGGTCACCATTGTTAACCTGTATACACCGCCCTTTCAAAATGTCCCATTACAGCACATGTTCCTTTCAATGATAATGACCCACACACAGCTCACCAAAGCACTGAGCAAACAGCTGTGACAAACAGGCACACAGTTCTCATTTAGCTGTTTTAGCTCAGTTCTCTTCCTTTTCTGCTCTGAGTTTAGGTGTTTTTGCACTGTTCGCTTGTTCTTTGCTATCCTTGCATCTGTTTTATGTGATTTAACTACGCCTTTATGTGCTCCAGTAAACATGAGGGTGGTGCTACAATGAGAGATACTGAAATGAGGGTTTTATTATTAATATTCGGTTATATTATTTCATTGGTAGGCACTCCAGAACAAATAATACACTGAAAATCATTTAATTATCCTATAGCCCCGTTAAAAATGGGCAGAATATTCCCACCGAACTGTACTGTACATAGAGTTCATCTAGATTCATTTTACCAGGGATGTTCTAACTTATGTATACCACTGTGTGAAAGAGGGATAAGTGTTGGACTGGGGAAAGTGTGTAGAAGCTCCTCATGCTCTCCAGCAGAACTGGACAGTGGAAGCATATGCTTGATGTACCTGAGGGAAATTAGACGCCAGAAAATATACCGTCTCTTCTAAATAATGCAGGACACGCCAGATGAATGTTGCGAAAGCCTCGAGCCCCAAGGGACCAGTGCTCCAGAGCCACTCAAGTACAGGAAAGTGCTAAATGGGTCTTTTTTTCATCCACTTACATTTATGGATGAACTTTTGACTTAACACCTCAACTAAATAAACAGAATTTTAAAAATGAGATGAAAAAAGGAACACAAATGCGGTGGGGCAGTGAGCTTTGTTTTTCCAAAAGAGGAAAAATGGGAGGAAGCACCTCCGTGGGCGAAAGTGCTTATGACTTACAGTAAACTTGCAACTGGAAATCAAAGGGCAAGTGAGCAGAAAGATAATGAGGAAGTGGAGAGAGAGAGAGAGAGAGAGAGAGAGAGAGAGAGATTGAAGGGACAAAAATAGAAGGAAAGAGAGAAGGGAGAGTAAGGGAGATAAGTAGAGAGACAAAAAAAACAGAAAGGGTAGACAGAAAAAGACACAGACACAAAGTGGCAGATAGAGATATTCAGAGAAAAACAGAAGCAGAGAGAAAGAGACAGAGAAGCGTGTGAGACATGGAGAGATAGACAAAGAGAGATGAAGAAAAATAGGGGATAAAGAGAGCGTGAGAGGGGTTGAGGGAGAAAAAAACAAAGACTGTGAGATCTAAGTTGAGTTGTCATGTGATAGATGTTCCTCCCCGGCTCTGTGATTCTCTCTCTCTTTTATATAACATACATAACCTCTGCTGCTCTGCCGCCAGCCAGCCAGCTAGCCAACACACACACACACACACACACAAAAAGAGCGAGAGAGCACAGCTGGAGACAGTAGGCAGCTGACTCAGAACGGCGGCTGGATGTTCCAGCCTAGTGAACACACCCGCAGAAGTGTTGAACTGGCCCAAAAAGCACAGCTACATAAGCATGAGAATGTTCTACTGTTCTACTTCTGCCTCCTTAGTGCTTTGTTCAGCAAGAATGCTGCACACATAAAGTTATATGCAAACATGTGGATAACCCTGGTCATATGATTCAGGTGGATATGAGCCTTTCTAAAATTAGACTAGATGTTGGATTTTTTCTTTGCAGATCTGGAGCCATAAGAGAGTTCGTGAGGTCAGTTACTCATGCTAAATGATTCTTTTAGGATCAAAAAACTGGGCATGACAGACCTCTGAACCTGGAACCCTCCAGCAGTTGCTAACTTAAAGGGAACATCAATGAATTTGGAGAAACACAGTTCTCTCTGTGGTTTGTTTGAGGGGAAACCATACAGTTGTTTTGTACGTGGTTGAAGTGTAACTTGGCTGTTTGTAACTCGAGATGTTTAGTTTTCTAGTACTTTCGCTCTGTACTTACTTTCATGCAGTAAGGGAATGTCTACGATTGTGGGGAAATGCAACTCTAAGCTCCGCGTTATTTAAGGTGGAACAGTATGTTTGAGGGAAAATAACGACTGCTATTTGTACGTGGCTGAAGTGTAACTTGTCTGTACATTTTTATTCATGGTTCCAATTACCACAGAAACTCATTTGTAACTCGAGTTGTTTAGTTTTGTAGCACTTTCAGTAATACAGTTAGCTAGGGTGACCAGTTCTGAGATGCAGAAAAATAGGACATGTCTCTGGGGGGGCTGAACCTATGTGTGCTTTTAGGTCCTTTACACCTTTATTTGCTACACAAAACATGGGAATTTCTCTTTTAATTCATCTGAGAACTTACATTTACTTTACGGCATAGCTGCTCCAGATGAGGGTAGGTACATGAGCTTTGCCTGACGTAAACAAGGACTACTGACGTGCAGACTGACCAATTAAATGTTTACAGAGAAGGTTATCGACCAATAACTGTAGCTCTACAGTCAGACGGTCCAATCAGAAGATTTTAGGCTACTTCACCACGCCCCCTTCTCACTCAAGCGAACCAATCGGAGTAGGGGAGGGCAGGACTAGTTTGTGAACGACGCTTCTCGAAATTCTATGTAAGCTCTAGAAAAACAAAATCCCGGACGTTTGTGAAATTCCACCCGGACATTTCCTTTAGTCTAAAAAAGAGGACATGTCCGGGTAAAAGAGGACGTTTGGTCACCCTACAGTTAGCCGTCTCCCGAGTTTGGAGACATTTCCACCTTAAGTGATCTGAAACAGCAAAAAGAATTCAATATTACCCACCTATGGGGCTGGAATAAAGCAATATCCTCATCTCTTTCAATGATCTTCAGTGTTTGGATGTTTTTGCCATTTCTTTGTCATGAGAAGAGAAGCAATATCATGTCTGACTGAGACATTTTTTAGCCATTTACAGACACTTGGGATTTGTAAACCCATTAGACAAGATTTGAGCATGTAACCAGACTGGAGAGCTAGTAAATGGTGAGGAAACAAAAAAAAATTAATTTTTGATCATGAACTTTGCCTTTAACACAACAACTCCTCACCTAGCTCTCTACCCCGAGCATCCCTTGTGTGGGCTAAAATATTACTTTGTCTGATGGGGCTCTCTATACATTATACCACATATACAACTCAGCCCAAAGTTATTGGATGGTGTTCCATTGCTCCCAAGTACACAGTTCCAATGATGTGACGTTCTTGTTGAGCATGGTGACCTTCAACAGACTTGTATTATTAAAATAATAATTTTTATCACTTCAATGAGTGCAAGAATGTTGCCCTATAGACTGCACCAGCTTTGCATTATAAGAAAAAATGATTTGGTTCTCTGACCTTTCACCAGAGGATGCACACTGAGGTGGAAAATGAAAATGCTTCATGTTAGGGTCTAACATCAGTGTACAGGGTGTGGCTGTAAATGTCCATTCTTGCCCAGTCAAGCTAGGAGGTCACATGTTATGTATACCCTCCCCCCCAACACACTTGACTTTTTCACTTTCCGTTACCACGCCCTCTTCCCTAGAGCCCCATCAGGTCACAGCTTTAGAAAGTCCTACAAAAAATATGTTAATTAGATTGAATATGCAATGAAAATGATAATGAGGCCAGCCTCTTGATTCATATCTCTGCTCCTCTGAATAGATGCTCCTCGGGGGAATATTCCACAGTCGTCTCTTACACAGACGTGTGTTTGCCCTCGGGACAATTTCGCAGACAGACAGACAGATGCTTTTTCATGAGCAAAAATCACTTATTAATTGGTGGGAGGTACAAAAAAAATGCCCAAAATCCACATCACACCACCCACTTTTTTAAATAAAAAAGCAGTAAATAGAATAGAAGCTGTAACAAAGAGAGACACTGTTTATTAATACCCACCAGTTTTGAAAAATTATGCATGAGGTGTCCAAAGACATATGGCCATATATTTTTTCCTTTAGTTGAAGTTGTATAACAGTCTGCACTAACTGGGTGAAGCCACACGTCCTTTAAACTAGAAACAGCTTCTACCTTATGTGACTGGACAGTCTCTGTTGACAAAACTTGTATTAGGGGGTAGGTTTTGGTCCACCACACTCATAATAACTGATAATTGGTAACCAGATATTATTTGCCTGGTGGACCATTAACAGAGCCGCGGTTTTACTGAAGTCAGAAATTGGCCCATAATAAATGGGGTAGAGAGTGGATGACTAAAGACTGGCTGCAGTATGGTACAGCTATACTACAAAGAATAGAGAAAGCATTGGGCATTTATTTATATTCTGGACAACAGTTATTAAGAAGATTTTCAGGATTTACACAGGGGCCTTAAAAAATCATGTAAGAAATGTTAAGAAATTTGCAGAGTGTGGGTTTTTTTCACACTCCCAGAGTTCAGTTTTAGAAGTTCATTCATTCATTGTCTGTAACTGCTAATCCAGGTCCGGGCACAAGGAAGGAACACACCCACCAGTCCCTCACAGGGTGGCAGACACTTTTGAGTTGCCAATCCACCCACCAGTATTGGACCGTGGGAGGAAACCAGAGCACCTGGTGGAAACCAACACAGACACAGTTTTAGAAGTTGGTTTTACAAAATTCAAGTGATAACAAATACTTTCAGTGACACTGAGGTTTGGGCTCTGGGATAATTGAGTATTGTTCCTAGAACAACAATAGATTTTGTTTTATTTGTTTTTGTTTTTTACTGATTTAGTTCTTGTGTTTAGTGTTTTTCTTCAGGGAAAATACTGAGAACACCTTAGAACTGTTGTGTAGTAGTAAAAATTACAATTGTCATTGCATTCAACAAAAAATAACCTAAAAATGAAGTAGTCAGAAACGTTGCAAGCGAGAAGTATTTATTCGTCCCTGCATTTGTTAGGCGTTCCATCAAAGAAAAAGCAAAGAAAAATGTGTATTGTTCTGTTCTTGGGGACAATGTATCCAAAAGTTTTGAATTAAGCGATTTAGACAATGGTGATTTTGATGCTAGTGTTCATGAATACAGCATTATAATAATATTTAATTTTTAGGGCTTTCTTTATGGAATACAATGACAATTGTAATTTTAATACAACACAACAGTTACCATAAAATGACATTCAACAATGGAAAATGTTGAATTTTGTTACTTATTGTACACCAAATACAATGTCATAAAAATGGCCAGGGGTCAGTGTAAGGCACTCCATCTCTTAAGGGCAAGGTCACCTTGTTCCTCTAGGTTAGTTCTGTGTGGACAGGCTTCACCTCAGTCAAGGGCAAGACCACCCTATTCTTCCTGGTTGGAGTTTCCCTCATCAGATCAGTCTCTTTTGAGATTTAGAGTTCTTTTGTGTCCGTGGAGTTCAATACTGAACAAAGTTACTGGAAATGACCAAAAGTTCCTGCACTGACCGAAATCCTTTTGAACACATCCGCTGTCCTGATCTTGTTACAGGACAGGAAGGGCTTTAGACAGGTTGTTGGGGGGTATATAGCCTGTGACTGAAACTTAGATCAGTCATCTCTTCTCTCATTCAGTTTAAGGTAATTAGGAAGCTGGTCATGAAACAGAATGGATGGCTCACTTGTCCGTGTGTGTGTGGCTATTTCAGCAGCAGGATATCCTGTTCCAGACATGTCACATGAGCAACACAATGCAAAACCAGGATGCATCCCACAACAAGGTCTCTGTGGGAAAGAAAACAGTTCAGCTGTTTAGATTTTGGCGGGCTTGCTAAATATTTACCTGACAAGGTCTTCTTGTTTGTCCCGTGGATGTGTAGTGTAGCAGTATCAGGATTATAACTGGACACAGCAGGACTGTCACTGCAGGAACTGTGAGAAAGGAGTAAATTGTACCACACCATTTGGCATTATTCACCACTAAAATTCAGAAGTAGACACTGGCACTGATACAGTACTGAGACTGGTTATGTTTACAGGTCAAAACCTTGTACCTCCATTTTTGTAGTTTGTTATATTCTGACATTTGAAAACACCACCCTTTCTGCTGTGTGAAAGGTTCATAATGAACGGGCTGGTACCACCTATTGTCACACCAAAACCTTCAAGTCATATCACTGCTTATCATTTTAGTGAAAGTTCTGGGCCTAGGCATGCAGTGGAAGGGACTAGATCAGTGAGCTTTAAACACAGATCTGGCTCAGCATCCATTTTTTACAGTACATGGCCTTTTCTTTGGCGAGTGGTAGTTCTTCAAGTTCTTCACCGATTTCGTATTGCTAACCTGCTTACCTGCAACCCACAAACTGGTATTTTAAGACGTTACTTTATTTTAAAATCCATTCATTCATTCATTCATTCATTATCTGTAAGCGCTTATCCAGTTCAGGGTCGCGGTGGGTCCAGAGCCTACTTGGAATCATTGGGCGCAAGGCGGAATACAACCTGGAGGGGGCACCAATCCTTTACAGGGACACACTCACATATTCACTCACACACTCACGGACACATTTGAGTCGACAATCTACCTACCAACGTGTGTTTTTGGACTGTGGGAGGAAAGCGTAGCACCAGGAGGAAACCCACGCGGACATTGGGAGAACACACCAACTCCTCACAGACAGTCACCTGGACCGGGAATCGAACCCACAACCTCCAGGTCCCTGGAGCTGTGTGACTGTGACACTACCTGCTGCGCCACACTGAAAGAGATCGTATAATTTATAAATGAAAACTTAAATTTTCACTTATTCAATAATTCCTTTCTCAGTGAACGTAATGAAGTTGCAGATGTCATCTGGCGTACCACCTCAGGATGTTTGGTGTGCCACCAGTGGTACAGATACCACAATTTGAGAAACACAGCCTTTAAGTAACACTACAAATAAGAATTTGGTATTTTTGCTTCTGTTTTCCCCTCTAGCTGCAGAGTGTAATTCACGTTTACAGCACTGTCAAGGGAGAAGGAGGGGAAAGGCATGTGTCTAGGTCCTACCCTTCTTCAAAAAATACATAGTGCAGTGTCTGCTGTGCTCATCCCAGAGTAGCAACAAAAAGAGGCTCTATTCTACCTATTACATGTCAGTGAAACATCACAGTATTTTGAATAACAATTCACAGTTTTAAAGCTGTAATTTTAAGGTAAAATATGACCTAAAATTCCTTTAAACGAGCATTGTTAATTTTAAGTTATTATTTTAATGTACCAGAAAGGATATAAGTCAGTTAAAACCCATATATCTCATTATCCCTCAAAATGTTTAAAAGCCTCCAACAAATACGTACAAGTTGGAATCTATGAGTTATAAACTTGTGGAATCTATCTATGAATAAATCATGCCTTTATCAACGATGCTGTCTGATCCCAAACTTTTGCATTATACCACCATAATATTGAACACTAGCGTATGCAGCTAACTGAGATCATTTTTAATTAATTCTCTGCAACTGCTCCTTCCTGCTCAGGGTCACAGCAGGGCCAGAGCCCACCCCTGAATAACCGGGAGCAAGACAGGAACACATCCTGGACAGGGCACCGGTCCATCAAAGGGCACGACACACTCACCTACTCATGCACACTGAGAAACATGGACATACTATGCATAGCCAGCATGTGTATTTTGGACAGTGGGAGGAAACCAGATCACCTGGAGGAAACCCATGCAGACACAGGGAGAACACTAGGTTACTAAGTTGAATATTTAAACTGAACATGGTGCAGCAGGTAGTAGAGGTTGTGGGTTTGAGTCCTGCTCTGGATGACTGTCTGTGAGGAGTTTGGTGTGTTCTCCCTGTGTCCGCATGGGTTTCCTCCGGGTGCTCTGGTTTCCTCCCACGGTCCAAAAACACGTTAGTAGGTGGATTGGTGACTCAAAAGTGTCTGTAGGTGTGAGTGTGTGTCTTACTGTGAAGGACTGGCACCCCCTCCAGGGTGATTGAATTGGATAAGTGTTTTAAGACAATGAATGAATGCATGAATGAATGAATGTTAGTCCACACAGTTCAAAACATGGGTGGAGTACAATCTGCTGATTTTTCAACTAGAACACTTCAGTTGAATCAGGTGTGTTACAGCAGGCAAATCAACAAACTGTGGAGGAACCCACCAGGACCAGAATTCCTCAAACCTGGTTTAAGTGGTTATAGCAGGCTTTTCTTCTCTATCTTATCTATTATGTAGACCAAATGAAGGAAAACCCTAGAGGAAAGAAAGACAGTGTAAGAAAGTTGGATGAGAACAGTGGCCTTGCCCTCACCACACTGACCCAGTTTCCATTCAGAAACATGTTTTCACTCCATAAGGGTGAAAACCCAGTATGTAATGCAACAGTCTCTATAAATATGAATTATATTTAGAGGAACAATGATAGAATCTAAACTACCGCCCCACTGGAATGTCGTTTGTCTTTTTTAGGATCACATAAACATACACTATATACTGGTCAGCCAAAACATTACAAAGACATCCTTGTTTCTCCACTCATTGTCCATTTAATCACTTCCAAGTCCTGTATAGGTGTGCTTCGTAGTTTTACATTCGTTCATTTATTCATTCATTCATTTTCTGTAACTGTTAGTATTTTCATGATCATAGTGGGTCCAGAGCCTACCCGGAATCACTGGGAACAAGGCAGGGACACACCCTGGACAGAGTGCTAGTCCATCACAGGGCACCAAGCAATCACACAAGCAATAATCAATCCTCCTATCAGTGTGTTTTTGGACTGTGGGAGATAACCGGAGCACCTGGGGGAAACCCAAGCAGGCACAGGGAGAACACACCCAACTCCTCATAGACAGTGACCTGAGGCAAGGATTGAACTCATAAGTCCAGGTCCACGAAGATGTGTGTCAGCAACACAACCTGAAAACACACTGTAAAACGTAAAATTACAAGCACCTCAGTTTCACTGCTGCATGGAAAATGATCCCCCACCCAAATCATACCTGCTCTTTAGTGGTCCTGACCATTGGGGGGAGTATGCAGAGCAACAGACGGACTACTGTCTATAATTGTA
This sequence comes from Hoplias malabaricus, assembly GCF_029633855.1. Classification (NCBI taxonomy): domain Eukaryota; kingdom Metazoa; phylum Chordata; class Actinopteri; order Characiformes; family Erythrinidae; genus Hoplias; species Hoplias malabaricus. The sequence continues at coordinate 15,253,012 of NC_089813.1, forward strand.
TTAATAAAATGTGAAATGGTAAGTAGTGCTGATAATATGGACAATGACTTTTACCTCAGCATTTCACCAAACCATGGCAGTGAACACACACAAACACTCACACTCCAAACTTCAGTGGGGATCAAATTGATGGTCCCAGTTTGGTCCTAAACCTGTTTCTTTAATCGTTAGGCCACAACTGCCCCTCATGAGCTGTGTATGTGTCTTAGTTTGAATTAATGTCTGAAGGATTTTGACAAAATGATTAGTGATGAAATGCTATGTCTTTAGCAGTCTGTGACTGTGTGCCACATTTAAAATGTCCATTTACAGGCAGTGTAAATGTGTGTATCAGAAGTGTAAATAACCGTGTATTTCTTAAGACTATGGCGACATCTGTCGGTCAGATTGAATTATTGCATGACATTTATGCATAATAAAAGTTGGGTATGATTGAGCAAATATTAATAGTCGAATAAGATAGACACCACATACCACACAGATGTCATCGATGTCAGGCTAAAGTCCCCCACCTTGCTTCAAACCATATTCTGCTGTACGTTTCATGTAACAGCACGACGAATTGTAATCAAAACTTTGATAAAGGCAAGCAGCGTTATTACTCAGTCGACGGTTTCGACTACAGTGCAGTTCTTAGCTGGGGGTTTTTGGGTGGAGGACTTTTGTGATTAAACCCCAACAGCCCTGAAACACTCAAACCAACACCACATACACCACAATGTCCCTTTAAGTCAAGCAAGACCCGGTTCTACAAAAGCATTTAATCATTAATCTCGTCAGAATTCATTACTTTCAGTAATTTAGGGACATTCCATATTTCCTTTAAAAAACTATTTACTGTTGATGATGTCTGTGTGAGTCTTTCCTAAAAGGTTACCCAGATTTACCCAAAATTTTAACAACAGTATACAGGTATGTATTTTAAATTTTAATTGAAAATTGTAAATTGAAAAAACTATTTCAAAATGAACGTTTAAGTTTTGATCTTGAGCTCTAAAAACGCCAAAAGTATTTATATAAACTGTTACAGTTAATTTTTTTATTCAGTTCTGGAATTTCTTTGAATAAATTAAATATTTTACTTATATATTTTAATATTTTAGTTCTTTTTAAAAATATGTATATATGTATATTACGTTTTATTAACGTTTTAGATTCATCTTATGTTTTACAGGGTTTTTAACACAAATATTATGTCCCATAAGTACATAATTGTGTGTGTACTCTTTATACATAATGTATAAAGACATGTCACTCTCATATGATAAACACCCTCCAGTTTATGAGATCACAGGCGCGAGACTGAATTGTTGTCGGTCACCGCTGTTTACCGCTGTGGAGTTTATTCCTTGACATTCTTTGTCAGATTTGGGTGCTGCAGTGAAATGTCCAATAGAGGGCACCATTGTTCACTTATTGTATTCAACTAAGCCAATAAATCTGGAAAATAACACTTCCTACAACAGTTTCTATTTGTGTACAGTTCGGTACGGTTTTGCTAAACTGAACATAGAGTTTATAATTTTTGTGTATAGTTTAACTGCGGGTACAGTTTACAAACTCTGAGGGTACATGTTTCTTAAACTGAGAATACTTTTAAAATATCAGTAGGTTTTCAGTTTTACTAAACTGGGTGTACATTTACAAATCTAAGGGTACACTTTTGCTAAACTGAGGGTACAATTTACAAATCTGTGGGTAGCTGAGTGTTAGCTGAGTGTACCAATTCCTAAACCATGGCTACAACTTTTTCTCTTCAAATTATTATTATTTTTTCATTAGTGACACCTACTTGCCTCAATACATATCAAATTCTCTCAAAGACAAAAATATGTACTGTTTATCTGGCGTTGTATCCGAGTCCTTCTTTGGTGGTGGGGGCCACAGCTTTATATGGATTTAAGAACCAGGAATGTGCACATACATTAAGTGTGTGACTGAAAATTAAAGAAACCAAAATGTGGGCTGTGACTTCTCCACTGTTCTGTATATAACAGTGGAAACATAAGTGCAGAAGGCTATTTTAGAAAGTGAGCTTACTCAGTTTAGGTAATTTAAAGAAAGCAATTTTTGCCAATGATTCTTCTTCATGTCATGAAACAGCCACTATACTGACATCCAGTGTCCTGGATGTGTCAGAAATTGTGTACTAACCCTATTTTAAACATGGCCACCACCATGTGGTGTATAAACAGGTTCATTCAGGGACTACAAAGCAATTTGATTCGTCATCTCGTGAGTTGTGCTGTTTCTCCTTTGAGCCAAACTCTCAGATACACTAATAGAATAGACATGCTCCAGTTCTCTGCCTGTCTGGCTCATCATATCATGATTAGTTTTAAAAAAATTAAATAAATAAAAACAAGTAGATGAGCAGATCTTCCTACATTTTACTGCTTTCCATTAAAGATGATGTTGTCTTGGGGAAACGTAACTTTGCCAGTCTTGTACACACTCTTGTTCTTTCATCCTCACTCATGTCTTTCTGCAGTTGATTCTCCTCACTTGCCATATTACCCTCCCCTTCCTTAAACAGACACTTTGAAGTTGTACTTCTCATCCGAGACTTCATACAGTCAGTGGGGATTTACATTTATAATGAGGGCTCATTTGCTTGTTCCTTCACTCTCAAGGTTTACCGTTCCTGATGTTTTTTCTTCTTCTTTTCATCATCCTTCCACTTCATTACTTACAGATGGGTAAAAAAAAAGAAAAAATAAACATAGAAACAGAGAAACATAGCAAGTGCAATGCTTGTGGTGTACTATAATCCAACCAAGCAACTAACACCCACACTGTTCTACGACATACACAACCAGGACGCACAATGCCACTGATGCATAACACTTGTGCAGAACTTTGTTAAATATGTTTGAGTGTGTCATTGTGTGAGTGAGTTACAAGCCAATTCCATCATGTGTTTTACATCCAAACCTCAATTCAGGATTTAGAGCTTTAGAGGAAAACATCCAATTGACGCTGAAAGGGACTTCATTATTAGGACAAGATAAAAGGACATTACAGATGACGAGCTTTAGCCTCAGACTGCTCAAGTGGCTAGTCCATCAGTAGGAATAGACTCAAGTGTCATCCACATTTAAATCTATGGGAAAGACATCAGTAAACAGGGTTGGAAAGGAAGAGTTTCACTCCACAACACATTAAACACAACTTTCTTGATACAATGTGGGTTTGGATGTGTCTTTTTATATACAAGAAATAGCAAAGCTGAACAGCCCTTATGATGAACAGCTCTTTAATGTGAGCTAGGAAATTGTTTTTGACAAAGTGTTACAGATTTTGTTGCCATGGACTGTGTCTACTTGTTATTTCACCACCTCTACATCCCACATACCTTTTAAAAAAAGTGACAATGTACCTGCATCATAAACCGATCAGCTATACCATTAAAATGACCTTCACTTTCCATTTTATCAGTTCCACTTTTCATGTAGGTGCACTTTGTAGATCTGCAGTTACAGACTATTGTCCATCTTCTTGGCATTGACATGGTGGTGGTGTGTTTGCATGTTTTGTGCTGGTGCAAGTGGATCAGACACAGCAGTGCTGCTCGAGTTTTAAACCCTTTGTCCATGCATTGTCTACTCTGTTAGACACCCATACCTTGTTGGTCCACCTTGTAGATGTAAAGGCAGAGACAGTAGCTCATCTGTTGCTGCAGTTTGTGTTGGTCATCCTCTAGTCTCTCATTAGTGGTCACTGGATGCTGCCCACAGCATACTGTTGGCTGGATATTTTTGGATGGTAGGTTATTCTTAGTTTAGCAGATACACTGTGTGGTTTTAAAACTCAGGCAGCACCTGCTGTGCCTGATCCAATCACACATTCACACTAACACAACCATCACTTCAGTGTCACTATAGTGCTAGGAATGAAAAAAGCATGCAGATCAATAGATAGACTACAACCTTTAATTGTAGAACTACTAATGTTTATATGGTAAGGGGATGTGATAAAATCCACATTCATTGTAGAAACAAGGAGGTATTTTGAATGTTTTGTCTGACTGGTGTTTATTGTGACGGCTAGGATTTTAAAAGACCACAGAGATCAGAAATGGGATAGTTACACAAATATTTCCATTTTTTCATCATCCTCCATTTTATTGCAGCAGTTGTCTCCTCTGTATAATCCTTACAACAATTTTCTCTTAACTCTTGTCAGTTAATTTTGTGGACTCCTCTAACAGCAGAGGGAAAAACATTAGGAAAAAACTGAATCATTTTCATGAAAGCCTGTCAAATAAACACACCATACCCAGAAGGAGCTGAGGACAGGAGATGGTTCCTGTGTTAACCTGTGTCCTGTGTCTTTGGATCCCCCCCAAAAACTATTCAGAACCCAAAAATCAGAAATCTAGAATATTCTACCTAGGATTAATTATGTATACTACCATGCATTAAGATGGTTGAAGTTATTATAATAACACTAGTCAATATAATATAAGCTTATAATATATGGCTTCACTGAGTGAATATAGGCCTGTGTTTTTTTGGGTTTTATACATTCACACCACAGTAGGTTCATTGTTTAACCTGTGGTTTTTACTCTTGGTTATAAATGTGAACCTAATTGGGAACCTTCAGTGTTTCAAAATAAAACAGATTAGCTTTTTCACTAACATTTTTGAACATTGACCAATAGTTTCTCTGTGCTCAAAAATGTAATGTATGGTCAATAACCTAAAACTGTGACTACACCAGTTATGGATCTTTATGGCTTCCAGCATCTTTACAGCTTGATGGGCAGATAGCAAAAGACAATGTTAGTTCATTGATCTTCTGGTTGTTTAAACCAAAAACCCTTCAATATACAACAGGTTTACTACATTACACACTGCTTTCTTGAAATACTGAAATATGTTTGAACAGGTGACATTTACAGTAAGGAACATTACAGCGCAGAAGCCAGATATAACCTCCCCCCACCCAATTTTAATTTAATCTTCAGTGAAGATGATAAATAGCTACACGTTATTCATTTTTCAGGAGTTCTGAGATGTGATGAACAGAAAAACAGGAGCTTTCAAAACTAGATGTAAATCTTTCCTTATTAGCCAACAGTTAGCCAAAAATTCCAACCTTTCTTAAACGCATTTTTCTGCCCACCCTTTACCTTGGCAGAATATTACTCAACACTATGGGTGTGAAAGGACGTGTAGCCAAAAATACATGGTTATTGACAAAAGCAAATTGCCAAAAGTACATTAATTGTCAAATAAATACGTTAAGATACTTTATGAGCGATGTCCGAATTCTGTTCCCTTTGAATAGTTCCTTGCTTATTTAGCATGTGAACAGTAGAGGGTTTTTTTCCACCTAATATTATGGCCACCCCAGGGGCCAGACCTCAGTATCACTAAATTGAGTATCATTAAATTAAGTTTATGAAACCCACGTTGATAGTCTGGGAAAATGTATAAAAATGTAAGTAAAAAGAATGATGCTAAATGCTAAAGACTGGGTTTTATTTTTAAAGCTACTTTAGACAGTGTGCTTTTTTGTGCAGAAAAGTCAATAACTTGTACATAATGGCCATTTCGCTGATAATTATATGAATGAAGGGTATTCTCAGACAACACTGTAAAGCAACGCCATTCAAATGCACTGTGTAAGCACCTGACTGGCTCATATAATCTATTTCATAAAATAGTAACACTGACTGCGGAATGGGTGTTAGGAATAAATGTTGGCTGATTTCAAAGTGCATCCCTACTTAAAACTGTTAGAAGGTAAAGGTGAGGGAAGAAGAAGAAAAAGAAGAACCGGATTGATAACAAAACCATACAATAGTGGTCATGCAATGTTGTCTGTCAGAGTATTCATCTTTGGCCCAGTTGTGAGCAGAAATATCTACTCTGCGGACTCTGGGATTTTACTGAAATAAGATAAAAGGTTTCTGCCAAGATGAGGTCAGAACCATCTGCAACTGAACACAAAACGAAACATGAAGAGAAATCAAGGAAAGAAGCAAAGGCAAGTTCCACAGTACTTAATATGAAGCAGGTCTTGAAGCACTTCCCCATATTCCACCATTATTAATTAAAGAGTGGTTCCTTACCACAGGTTATCATTGAGTCCAGCTTGAAAACAGCAATCAAACAGGTTGTAGTGCCATAGTAAATGTACGTAAAAATCCAGTAATTCCGTAATCCCAGTTTGAGCGTCCTGGTAATCCAATGGTATAAATATGTCTATTATGTCATAGTTTTGGCACCACTTCATATTAGTGATCTATATACAGTCATATTCAAAATCTGGACACATCTGGGCAAATAATACATTTTATTTTGTTGATCTTCTAAAGTGTCAAAATCAGGGCACATGATTCTGTACATATTTATACTTTTATATCTTGGGAATAAGTGTGTCTGTGAAAATATCATGACAATTTATATTTTTTACAGTATTTAAGTTGGTTCCCTGTGGAGGATGTGTTAAAGTATTAATTTCCTCCAATGGTTTTTCTTCACTTTATTAAAAACCCAATGGCCTAAATTCTGCGCTGATTCTATTTTAAACATGGCTGCCCCACCTGAGGGACCCACTCTGTGGAGCATAAACTGGTTCATTCAGGGACTGCAACGCAATTTGGGTTGTACTTTACAGAAAAATATATCACTTTCATAATTTTTTTTTTTTGCAGCATTAACTATTTTTATCAAAGCATGACGTTTGACCAGTGGTGTCCAAATATTTCCATATGACATGTATACACATGCAGTCAGAACCGCAGTGTTTGGAAGTCACATGGTATAAGCCACCCAGTAGATGACGTTGACCACGGCGAAGGTGAAAGGGAAGACAGCACGGGAGTAAATGTCAATAGTGTCAGCATCGATGGGTTTGCACTTGCAGCACTTCTTCTCCTGACTGCTCTCTCTCTCAGCTCGCCTTACTCGGGCACTGCGGGTCTCCGACTCCTCCTGCGGCTCCGCTGGACTCTCGGCTGGACGCTGTGCTCGGTTCTGTCTGGAGATCAGTACTCCCTGATTCATCCCAGTCACTGACAAAGAGAACAGCACCATTGCCTGCTTCCCATTCTTCACCATGGACTGGAAAATGAAATACAGAATATTATAAAAGAGAGCCTCAAGTATCCCATCTTAATCTTGTTATATGTCACCCTTAAATGCTAAGCAAGAAAGAAAAGCAGAGACGTCACATACCATTATCTTCACAGGTAGAATTAATACAGAGCTGATAAATGTGCGCTAATAGTCACAAAACAGGCTTTAGCTTGATAAACAAAGGCTTGTTTTGTATAATAGCTAAAGTATTGGTTATCTAAATGGCTCTTTCAGTTCCTCATAACTTTGGGGCTCATAAAGCCCCAAAATAGGATACATGTTAAAATTCAGGCTGAAATCTTCACAGATATTGGAAACAACAAATCTAATACACTCTTTTGGCTGTCTGCTAGATCTTTTTACATGATTCCCAACAGGCAGGAGCAGCACATTCATCATTCATTCATTGTCTGTAACCGCTTATTCAATTCAGGGTTGCTGTGGGTCCAGAGCCTACCTGCAATTATTGGGCCCAAGGTGGGAATACACCCTGGAGGGGGCGCCAGTCCTCCAAAGGGCAACACACATTCACTCACACACTCACACCTACGGACACTTTTGAGTCACCAATCCACCTACCAACATGTGTTTTTTGGACTGTGGGAGGAAACCTGAACACCCGGAGGAAACCCACGCAGACACGGGGAGAACACACCAAACTTCTCACAGACAGCCACCCGGAGCGGGAATTAAACCAACAACCACCAGGTCCCTGGAGCTGTGAGACTGCAACACTACCTGCTGCACCATTTATGTCTTCCACTTCAATAGGTCACCTATAGGACCTCAGCAATAGTAGGCAATGTTTCATTAAAAGAAAAAAGATCAATCCAGTTTTCCCAGATATAGGCCATCTATTATTTAAAAAAAATACTGCATCAACTAAATGTCTACTTTCTTTACCGAGAACCAATAATCACTTTCATATTAAACACATTTAAGCACAGCTCTTTTATTTTACCTCCGCACTCTTGTTTGCTTTGACCTTGGCTTTCTCTTTCTTGCTGTAATCTGCGTTGTAGTGGGCGAAGGCATACTCAATCAGAGCAGCGAACACAAACACGTAACAGATCCAGAAATAGACATCCAGCGCTTTTATGGCAGAGGCGCGGGGCAGCGAGGAGCGAGCGCTGACCATCAGCGTTGTCATGGTGAGCACCGTAGTGATCCCTGAGGGCAAAAGTTTTTCAAAATATATTTCTTTTAATACACGGACACTTCAATAAAAGGGTTAGATATTCTTGCTATAGGGCCTAAAGTTTGTGAACTTCAACATTTCTGAAATGAAGGGCATTAATAGTGCGTTTTCTCCACCTTATCTTTAAGGATGTCTTTACAGCATATGCTAAAACATGGCTGTGAAAATTTGATGGCATTCAGTCTCAAGAACATTAGTGAGGCAAAGTATCAATACTGTATGATTAGTTCTGGATCACTAAAGTAATTTTAACTGATTCTACATGGAGCTCCTTGATTCCAGTTCCACTGATGCACAGCCCATTGATTATGGCTTTACAGCTTGCTCAAAGGCATGGAGACCATAGGCTTAGGAGCAGCTGTTTATCATTTAATGTTATGCTGTTCTGTGGAGAGTATACTAGCAACAATAAGGGGTGGCAGCCTAGTCCTGGACTACACAGCATTTTGAATTGTGATTTTCCATTGAAAGAAGGATATAGTCCAAAACTAAGCTTAATCCCTGTATGGAAAATCAGCCCTGAATGTCTGTCCTCGATGTGTGCACAATGTTAAAATTAAATGTAAAAATTAGGAGGGGTGTCTGTATATGTACACATCAATCGTATTTAATGTTTTTTTTTATGTTAAAATAAAACTAACCCAGTGTTACCCGTGCAGGCACAGCTGATTGGCTGATCCAGAAAGAGACCCAGGACATGGCAACCAGTAAGATGGAGGGCATGTATGACTGGATGATATAGACTCCTCTGTTACGCCTCAGCTGGAATCGGAGGCTGAGACGTGGAAATCGCCCAGCTTTTAAAATGAAAAGAAAGCAAAAATACGTGAATTAATAGATTACGTAGCTACGACCTTCTCCTGTCTGTTATTACAAGCTAGAAATACTTCAATGATTGATTGGTTTAGTAACTGATATGGTGGGTTTGTTTATTCTAATGCATATGTAATGCAAATGTTTTCATATTTCAATAAATCTACACAAAATATTTTTTCTTTTAATGTTAGTTTAGCTGCTGCACTTTTGACTCTGTGTGGAGCTTCTAGGAGATAATGAGTTGGGAAAAGGGAAGAGTGAGAATCACCTGCCCTGAAAACAATCCACACATTTCCATAAAGATGGCATGTTGGAATGTAGAAATGCTCCCAAATAACTTGGAATACCATATTCTGACATTGACTTCCACAGAAAGTTAACACAGCTTTTTCCTTCTCCTATAAAGTTATTGTTTTGGAGATATATGTTATCCTTTGGACAGAGAGGAAATAGTGTAAGATGTCCAGATCTTAGGTGGACATTTTACAGCTACTATGAAAAGCCTTATAAATAAACAACATGTGAAAAGCTTTCAAGTGTTATTCACCTGATTTGAAGTTCAGCATCTCAGTGACAAAGCGGTAGTCCGTAATAGTGAACTGGGACAATTCCAGTTTGTCTAGTCCGTGGATGTATTTCTGACTCTCTGACCAGTGATAAACGATATCCTCTGAAGAGTAGCCATCTACAGCATCAGTAAAGACAGTGTTGAATAAAAGTAGTGTTTACAATGACAAAAACAGAATGTGAAACCTCGATACTCACAGCTCTCGAGATCCAGCATGCATTCCTGTTCATCCATGGGGTACTTGGTAAGGTCCATGTCACAGGCCACTGTGGATGTGATTCTGAAATTGAGAAGATGAGACAGCCATGACTGGATTATAATTGAAAACATGTTTCTGTAGCTCACATGGCCACATTTGGTTATGTGCTTACTACGAATTACTTTAAACCCATAGAGTATTTATAGGATGTTTGTCCTTTTTTTGCTACTGTAACAACTTCTACTCATCTGTGACATCTTAACACCAGAAGCTGAGAAAGTTCTGTGAGGATGTGACTGCATTTAGCCCAAAAATAATAATAGTGATGGCAGCTACTGATGTTAGAGAAATGCTGTGTTTCATTAAAATCTCTCCAAGAAAAAGGTGCTGCTTATAGCATAATCCACTTTATTCTGAGTTTCTACAAACCTTTGACCATATAGTGAATGTTTTTTTGTATGCAGTGTGAGAATGTATGTGTATAGCTTGGGGTTGGTAAGTAGGTCAATGTGCATTAATATTAATATTTCTTCACCAAAGAAGTGTGCATGCATTAATTACACTGCTGCCTACACACACACACATATACACACAAACCGGCTGCTGTAGAGGATGACCCCATCAGGTTGTAGCCTTATGAGCTTGTTCTCCACCGTGACGTCATGGAACCAGGCGGACTTGGCATTTACAATGAATGTGTCTGGTAGCCAGAGTTTATCTACAAAACGGCTGTCCAGCCCCAGGGTCTTGTTTGTGTGGTTGTAAGACAGACGGTCGTCTCGCCAACTCTGACGCAAAAACACTGTCATGGTGTACTCCTGCCAACACCGGACAAACACAAACATGTATACATGTAAACACAGGGTAAGATAATATGTAACAACTTCCTGACATTACGAGTAATAACTTGTCCACAGCACAGAATTAATTCAAAAATGCCATTTTTTTTCTAATATTAAATATGCAGTGATGCTTAAATATATTTGAAATTTTGAGCAATGCAGAAAATTAATTTTATTACAAAAATGTAAAATCAAATGGCATTTATTTGGCACACACCCAATTCCAGGGGGTAATTTTTTTTTGTCTGCAGATATTTGCACCCAAACTGCTCTAGAACACATAGTCACCAACTTCAGTTGTTTTTGTTAGATATTTTTACATGTTCTTAGCAGCAGTCCCTTTGTGAGTGCTTGAATCAACTTTTCTGACCAAATTTGTGGCTCTTTAGTCACAAAGACAACAAATCTGCTACCATGAAGCATTCAAACACCACTGACTTATCATTAAAGTAATTATTTCATGATATGAGGTTTCTAACAGCGAGAATGTTATCAAGATTATTATTGTCCTAATAACTCTGAAATAATACTATTGCTATAAAGTTCTGGTAAGTATCAAGTAGCACACAAAATTAATTACATTTTCTTCTGGACCAGCAAAAGTTGTCTAAATAATAAACTTGAACAGCAATAAGTAATATACACATATATTCATACATTACCATGTTAGCTTCTGAGATATGGTCAATGCTAGCTACTTCAATAGCCATGGCCACATTCACCGGGGGTCCTGTGAAGAGAAACGTGAGAAAAAGAAACAGATCCCCCATCCTCCTACCTCCCAAAAGGACCCTCGGACATAACAGAAAACTCATTGGTGTCAACACAAACATTTAATTAAAAAAAATATATATATAAGATGGTATGCTTGTGTGCTAATGATTGGGTAGCCATTTTAATGAATGGATATTTGCTCTATGCATGAAAGTGTGTTTTCTTTTGATGGGCATTCTAATACACTGAGGGATATTTGTTCCATTATATAATGTTTCCAACATTGGGTGTAATGTTTATGCAGGAAAAATATACAGATAGGATTTGGTTTTTAAGGCTTGATGCTATTAGAGCTTTATGCCCTTTGTAAACTAAACTATATAGCATCTAGCTATATGGTTTAGCTCCCATAACAACACTTAGGGTCAATTAGATCCATCTTGAATGGACATTTTGGCCATCAAGGGACCCTTTCCATTCCTTGCCAATGGACACTTATGCCACCTCCATTTCCAGATTGTAGAACTTAGGCTTGCCTCAACTCAGCCACAGGTCCAGCTTATAAAGGCCAGCTATCAGGTGTGTTATGGACCGTCCCTGGGCCAAATCCACATTTGCTCCATGTCTGGCCCACAGAAAACTTGCCATAACCCATGTCAAGCGCGGACCTTTACAGTTGGACCATGTGCGGCCCACGCAACTCTTGCCAGGGCTGTAACTGGGACGTAAGTGCCCAAATTGGCACTGATTAGATAGACAGAGTACTTTATTTATCCCCAAAGGAAAGTACAGGTCCAAATATCTGTTATCTGGGAAACCTGGCTGATATTAAACAATTCTGTAAAGAGAACAAGAATTCATGCTCCCACAACAGAGAAAAAACTAATTGTTAATAATGGTGTGAAGTTGTTAATTGTTTTTAATATTACAGATTTTTCAAAATGCTACCTAGAAATTTGCTATTCCTCATATATGTTCCTCAGCACCCATTTTAATGTGACAAATCCCCTCAGACAAGCTCTAAGGTGGTCCATGCTGAGATTTGAAATGGTGATGAAATAAGCAGTTGCACTGGCAGAGAAAAAAAAAGGCAAGCAGAGTTCCATGATGGTCATAAATGTCTGTTCAGCATATGCTCAGCAACCATTCTTACAAAACTTTTGCATGTGGCAGAATTGCCTCTGCTGTGTTTATATATAGCCCAGAGAAACTGACAGATATTGACCCTGCAAAAAGGCCTTTTGCTTGATGGATGTTCACCTTGGCTTGGGCTGAGTTAAGCTGTGAGATAGAGAAATCTACGCTGTGGCCATTGGATGTGACACATTTGACAGGCATTCTTAGCAACATGGTCTTTTCATGAGCATCGCTGGAACATGCATATTCATGCTGTTGCATAATGCATTTAATAACAAATTCATAATTGCACTGATGGTTTCCGTGGGCTTGCTCGCTCCTCATGTACTGAGAGCTCATTAATGTGCAAAATCAGAATTAAAAAGAGCGCTTTAAAAATGCGTGGCCTAAATATCATGCTTTAAAATTAGACTTTAGGAACTAGAACAGTGGAGAAGGTGGAAATATATAAAAGCTGAGCTGGAACCCACATAACAATGGCACCTTAAATAGCAGTGCTGATACTAAGAATGGCTGTAAATGCAAGGATGGATGAAAAGGTGATCCAATGACACGAGCAGTAGATCTCAAACTCACCTCCTATCCCTGGCCGAAAGTTTCGAGCATAGCCTTTCATTAAGTCATCCAGATTAGGCAACCAGGAAATCTCAATGTCTGTACCTACATAGTCACCAATGTCACTCAGCATGGCCCTACAAGAACAAACACAAAAAGCTTCAAATAGCTAAACAGAAATGACTTGAACATTATGTAACCATGGGTGGGATGGTGTAATTCATTCAACAGGTGAAAATGCTGTATGGAAAAAACATAACTAACTTAATATTGTCATAGACATCATTTTGGTTAAACATAAAATCTTAATTATTATGGTATTATCCAACATTTAATGCAGTAAGTTTAACATGGTGTCAATTTGCAGCGAAAATCTGACAAATGCAATTCATAAGCTCTTTCAAAAATATGTTTTTTAAAAGTGATAATTGATTGAAAATTAAAAGAAAAAGGTTGCTGTCATCTTTGCATACAACATAACTTTCCCAGTGATTTAAGATTACAGCCACATTATGACTCTCTCGTGAAAGACTTTTTGTATAATTCCTTTTCTTGTATAATCCCTTTGTATCTTTGAGATTCAAGCACAAATGTCAGAAAAACATTTTTAATGTTTTTTTTCCCCTTTACCTGAGTTTCTCAAGCAACAACACACATGGGATACATGTCCCATTGTCTAAATATCACAAAAGCAAGCCACATGGGGGCAGTGTAAACCTGAAGGGCACAAGCTCACCATCCAATATTCAAATGTTAACCTTCAACATAAATGGATCTGGACAATGTTCAACCCCGAATACTGATATGGACAATGTGTGCAGCTGAAAATGCTGAATGTGCTGGAGTATTGAATATAAGAGGGGAAAACTGCTCCTGGACTTACAGTCATAACCTTCTATGGAGATAGTTCCACTTGGGAAGAGGGGCACACTGGGGACATTTTTAAAATGCATTTATACAAAGGACAATGTTTGTTTTAGGTCTAAACTCTTAAGTAAGCCATTTTCCAATCCTTAGGAGGTTACTATACTATTCTTAAACTTAATGATTTCAAGTTTGTAAAAGACATGCAAGTATATGGCATAATAAACATTCCCTGCCTAGTTTCCTGCCATCTCCCTCTAAATATACAGATTCTATGAGTTATTTATGGTTTGAATGAAAATGAAAAAAGTATATATTAAGGTGAGATTTCAGAAAAGATTTTTAATAATACAATTATTTTTGTGGAAGAAGTTATGAGCTTTTGGAGACTGCGTCTCAATGTGGTTGAAACTCAATTACCTTGAAATGAATAAGTGAAATAGTTTCCAAAACTTGAGTTAAACAATTATTGAAAGTTATGTAGAAAACCAAGAGCTTGAAGATCACCATCAGATAAATAGACTTTGAATCATTCACAATTCAGAGAAAGGAGAAAACCAAGCCCCATATCAGATTTGACAAATCTACATTTTATATATATTTTAATATGTTTGTTGCCCTTATTGCTGTCAGAGGACAATTCAGAAGTATGGTTTTGAAAAGATGTGTAACTGTTAAAAGCAGTAAGGTCAAACAGAAAAAGAAAAAAAAGGAGTTTTTCAGAGTAATAAACTGTCCCTAGAGCCCAGAACTCAATATCAACTTGACTAAGAAACAGAAAATGCAGACAATTTCTAGGATTGCTGTTTGTAGTTGTTAATATCATAGTTATATTCTATTGGTGCTTTTCCAACACATGGGTCCGGCTCTACATGACTCGGCTCGACACGCTTAAAACTTTCCAAGTCATTTTCCAAAGTTAGGCGATGTTTACTCACCGTGTATTCACGTGTTGTTTTTGTTATTGGGACTGAACACGGCTCCGTGCCCCACTTCTCACAGATCAGTTTTACTTGTTGCACGTTTGGCTTTCACTGGAAATTTTTGTCGGCCATTATCCCAAGGAGCATATAAACCTCTTCAACACACTGCAAGGTAAAGTTATAAGCTGCTATTTTGAGTCCAATAAAAATAAATTTGAAAGCTGCTGTAACTTAAGAGATTTTAATAAGTGGCGGTTTGTGCTGGATTTGAATGAACTCTGCATTTCGTGGTGAGTCTCTCTGGCCAATCAGCGCTCTGCAGGGTTTACACATTTACTACCTACTCTGCACGGTTGGAACCCCTAGTGAGCTGGAACTGAAAACCTACACTCTAAAAAATAAAGCATTAGATCAAAAAAAAAAAAAAAAAAAAGAAATCAACAAAACGTTTTGCGACAGTCTTTCTGAGTTGTGTCAACTTCTGGTAAAATTACAGTGTACCCGCTTCCAGGGACCAGGTACCAGATTTGGCCAGTGGAAAACCAAAAGAGCAGAGATGAGCAGAGTCATGTAGGTTCCATGCAGTGAAAAAAGCTCCATATATTTACTGCTATTCCTGACATTATTGATAATGTTAACTATTTTTGTTTAACCACAAAACCAAGCAAATGGATGCACATTTCATCGTCATCATCAAACTTTCCACTTAATCCATTTCAGGGTTGCAGTTGTACTGATACACCAAGGTAAAATTGTTGAATTAGTGATATTTACTATCATTTAAGCAACTTGGATGAGAAATTATTTTGTCTTCAACTACACATATTAACCTGGGAAAAAAAATATGAATAACAGTTTTTCACAGTGTATCTCAATCACCAAGCTTCACAAAATGTTGCTTTATGACAAGGATTAATACGGTACATAATGGCAGAGCAAAGCACCAATACTGTATTTAATAAACCCCCCTAGTGGTAATCAATTATATAATTTGCAAATCATTGTAATGCTGACACACTTCTATTAGATTAGAACACAATTCAACATTTGTGCTGTGGCCCTTTTGAAATGGGGCTGTGTTTGCACTGGTTTCTCAGCTGTTAGCCTCCTTTAGTACTATTATGCATTATTATATAACTCCATTTTTCTCCAAAGCACACTAACTCAGTTTCAGTCTTATGATCTGTATTCATGTAATCATTAATAGTGTAAGTGGATCTGTTTATTTTAAAGTAACTATTTTCCTTCTTAGTGTTGCAGCAAGTGAATACATATCACAGTCAAAATGTGTTGTAAATTACATTAGGCAGCTCAGCTGACCTGAGACCTTTCCCTCGCCGTCTCAAGAGTTATTTTTGCCAGTCTGAACAAATGGCTATTTTCAGTGTTAAGGGGAATGAAAACATTGGATCCTAGGTGTGGAACATGAAGTTTTAATGTCAATGTGAATAAGAAATAACACCTATCCCATCTGTACTGTTCATATATATGTATTTGAGATATAATGAGGTGGAGGTGACACAATATCAGCGGTTACTGCCATTTTCCCCACATGCTTGTTCATGGTGATGTAATAAATAGTGATTTTAATTTGAAGAAACTATACAAAAATATCAATAATTTGGTGTTTGAAAAAATAAGATTAATAGCACTTTGACAAAGAATATGGAATAACAAGAAAAAGTGGTATTTTATTTCTTGGATTAAATTTATGCCCGACAACACTATGCTATTAAATAATATCTCCAAAAGGTGATGGTAAACAGACATAGTGTTTGCTATTAAACAGAGGTTACAATGTGTACTTAACAACAAAAAAATTAATAATAAAAATTCCATGTCCAAAAAAGCAATTTTGTGCCAATCGCATACAAAGAAATATATGGCCAAATTGAATCTGATGCCAGAAACACATTTAAAAAAGTTTGATACATTGTGTAATGCTACATAATAACTAAATTAATTAATAAATACATTTTAAAAATCTTAATTGGCAACAATGTTTGGGTTTACCAAAGCATCTCATACAGGAGGGATTCACTGCTCTGTGCGGGCAAGTTGTCAAACAATTCAAGAATAACAGTAAAGACATTGTTTTTATGTACAGTACACAATATAATAAAAAGTTTCAGAGAATCTGGAGAAATCTCTATATACAAGGAATAGGGCCCAAAAAGCAACACTCACTGGCTGTTATCTTTGTGCCCTTAGGTTGCAGTGAATTAAAAATAGGTTTCTGAAGAGGAAATCACTGCATGGGCTCAGAAACACTTCCCAAATCCACTGTTTTTAAACTATATTTGTCACTGCATTCAGAAATACACAGTAAACCTCACAAATGCAAAGAAGTAACTATAAATACACTTGAGCCTGAGCTCATTTAAGATGCAAAATGTGTCCTGCAGTCCAAATTTTTTAACTTGTTTTAAAACTTGTTTTAATTTTTTTTTAACTTGTTAAAAGCACACAGCATCTGTGATGGTATGAGGATGTATTTGTGAAGGCACCGTTAATTCTGAACAATACACATACGGAGCAACATGCTGCCATCAAGACGAGTATTTCCCAAATATCAAAATTTTGGGAACATGTTGTTGGCATCATATTAAATAAGGGAAAATATAAAAAAGAAGTAATAAAACGATAAACTTTGTCATTTTCAATATTAAAAATGATGCCTTGTACCATATATAAATAAATAAATGTTTAATTTGCACATAAGTGAATAGTGATTTTTATATGTACATTTTGCCATGTCCCAATATTTTTATTTTTTTGAAATTGGGGTTTGAATAAAGAAAGTAGATATTTTTATATCATGATAAATTGGTGGAAACATTTTAACACCACTGGTCAGATGACATGCATTGTCTACACAATTATTGTTTATTTGCTGAATGTAATATATTGGGTAAAAAATGTATAGCACACATTTTTATTAAAATATAAATTATATATATATAATTCCAATATAATAAACTTAGCATATGAATATATATGTAAGTTTATATAACTATATATCGCTTAAAAATTTTATCTAGTGGTCTTTGCCTAGTGTTGTTATTATACTGGTTATTTATATTTTAACAGTCGTCTCCAACATTGAAATTCCCCCATCGCCAACAATTTCATGCCTAAACATCTTTTAGAGACACTGCCTAAGACAACAGAGGAAGACGGCTTTGAGTCAGATGGTAAAGAGGCCGTAAAATGCTAATGTTGCTGCCTCTGTGATTAGTACTGAGAGACTCGCTAAATGCCTGAATTCACCGCTCAACATCACTCTCCTGAAAACATTCAAAGTTAATTTCCTTTCCATCCCCTTGGCTCTTCCTCTTTTATTTCTCTTCATTAACACTGCTTCCCTGGAGGCCAAGTTGCTTTATCTGTCCCTGAGTCAGAGACACAGCTCAGCGAGGAGGTGAACAACAATATGCAACACATAGAAACATGTGACTGGTGCCATTAAATGCATCCCATCTAATGTTACAGAGAGTAATCAACTTCAAACATCTCGTTTGTTCTGTAAAGCATCAAAACAAATATAAGTGGAAGAGAATGTAGAAAAGGGAAAAAACTATGTAAGGATTATAACAAAATGAAAATATTACTCTGCCACAACATTAAAACCACAATTTGCCCCATTTCTTGTTGGCACCTCTCTAAGCAGCATGTGACCAGTCAGTTATTGAAGTTGATGTGTTGGAAGCAGGAGACAATTCTAAAGGAACATTTATGTTCAACATTAAATATGGATATGCACTGAGCCTTCAGTTCGTATTCTGGATTCTTCATTCTGTCCATATCTGTGCACACGTTCAGAAAGCTTACGTATACGGATGGAACAGATCAGTACCACTGGAAATCATGGGGACAGTGTAGCCAAAAATTCAATCAATCAATCAATTGTGGCGAAGTATTTAATGACCTCACAGACCATCAACATTCACACCACATCTTTTTTTTTGTAGTAAGTAACCTCTTCCTCCTCCTATCTGCACCAGTCTCAATGTATGACTCTGAACTGCCCTCTATTGAATTAAAGTTAAACTTTTACAAGAGTCAATTTGTCATGGTTTTCTTTTTTCTTTTCTTTTTTTTTTTTAATCAGAGCAATCCGAAAGTGGCAGGTTTTGCAAGGTGCTCCCAGTATGCACTGGTTAGTACCTTCAAAAGTGGACCAAGGAAGGACAAACAGTGAACTACACTAAAAAAAACAACAAGGTGTAAAAAAAAAAGTGTAAACTTAAATTTAAAACTACAGCAGTGGTATTAAAGTGCAGATTTGCTCCCTAAAGTTACAATATATACTGCTCTCTAGAAGGAGAGCTGAATATTCGTAAACTTTCATTATAGATCTGTGTAAAATAAACAGCATGTTCTGGAGATTAAATGGGATGTGAGAAATGAACACAATTTAAATCTACAGTTATAATAGAATAAGGTACAGTTATGTTCCCTGATTAAGGTACAGAGTATGTAACCTAGGGGGTACCACCATTGTGACATTTCTTCTGACAGTGTAGTGGTAGGTTCAGGCCGTCTAATACTCACTGATGTTCATGTGGGTGAAGTGTAAACTGTCTGTTATCGTAACAAACACTTCATCTGTTGGTGTTTTTAATCTTGTAGCTGTTCAGTTTCGTTTTTACATTATTTGCTCCCCAGATTTAGTCAGTGACACATAGTCGCTCACTATTTTCAAATCCTCCATCATTTGCTGAATCTGGGAGAGTGAGTTGTAACACATACATCCTCTTAGATGTGCAGCCAGCCACTTATTCTTTTCACACTGTTGCATCTAACTAACGATTTAATGATGATACAGTCAACGGTTAAACAGTTGCACCACTCAGAAGCCCAAAATGAACCACATGTAGAGATCACAGCCAAACGATCAATAAAACAAGGACATTGAAATGCAGATTTTGGTAGAGAAATCAGCCTTAAACTTCCTAAACTGTTACACACACTGGAAGTGACCTCTGTCATGGTCATTATAAAGTTCTGACCAACAGACTGAACTGGCTATGCACATGAAGAACCAATTTATTTAAAATATATGGTTTTAACTATAAAACGTATATCAGTACACTGACTATCCTCCTGTTAACTCAAAATTCAGTTAACTCAAAATCTGAAGACTGCCAGACTTCTTACTATTTGGAACTAAAACATTCTACAGCCATTAATGATTTAAGGTCTTTAATGAATGTATCCATAATCACTAGCTCATGTGAGACAATATATTTCCATGACAGCACTTCTTGCATTGGAGGAAGGTGTTAATGCTGTATTCTGTGCCCTCGCTTGGTAATATATTAATTAGTACAAAGGTACTAAAAAGATAAATGTTTATATAAAAATTAAATCAATAGAACAACAAATGACAATACTACTAACAAGTGATTAATACCATTATTATTTTAACATTTCTAACCATCCATAATTTCATTTTGAAGTACAGCTGCTTGTGTGCTGTTCCTATGACTGCCGCTGTAGTCCCTTCATTCATATGCAGCTTTTAAACGACAAGTTCCCCTGATTGATCTCTTCATAAAATGTACTTCTGTGTAATGCTCTGAACTTGTTTATTATTGATGTACAATGATCTCAATGTATAAATTCTAAGCAAAGCACAGCACTGATTCCAGCAACACCAGCAATATCAGTATCATTAGGATCAGAGAATGCCTTCGGGAAACTACACAGCACAAGAGAAAGAGCTACAATCACAGAGGAGTTGAAACATTCGGCCGTTGTTTTTTTTAATCATTGGACCTCAAGGATGAAACCAGAATGTGTGTTTATCTTTTTTATCAATTCAAATTTAAATTCAGGATTTTTTTTTATTATTATTCAGGATGAAGTTGAATTATAGACTCCTGATGACTTTCCTGATGAAGCACATTTATTCCATGCACATAGCTGTGACAAAACCATCAAAAGAGGTTCTAAAAATCTTAGAGAAAATACAAAAAATGCCTGTTTGTGATTAGCTACATAATGATTAGCATACAGCATTGGAGATCTTTCTGAATAAATGTCTTTAACTCAGTAATGAATGCTGCTAATGTATCCCAGCTCCATGACAATCTCTAAAACTGGTGACAGTAACCCAGATAATACGTGATGTCCTCGTAGATGTTGCCTTTTGCAGAAATGACCTTCAGGGAACATAAAGCAATGAACATGCGTGGTCCTGTGTTGTTGTAATTGCATGATGTCCCTTCAATGCTACTGGGGAATCTACAAAATACATAAGTCCTTACAACTACAAAAAAATATTTCAAGGACATCCTAAAGGTGTCATTTTGTTGCCTGCAGAAAAAAGCTGAATTATTAGCTAAACTTACTGTTTCGATCTCTTACTAATGTTTCAGTAGAAAATAAAAGCTTGGGAAAGTGGTGTCTTATTAATGCTGCTATTTGGACACAGACATGATGCATTTAGAAAAAACATTTCAAAAGATGTCAATTTCAAGAGAACCATTAATAATCTTGCAAATAGCAGAGGCTCTACAATTGCTTTAAAACGTCCTCTGTTCATTAGTTTAGGCCTTGACAAACTAGGCTAACATTACTGAGGGCTCACTCATGTGGGTCAACGGGCTATAAATTTATCAGACTTTTAAGTGCAGAAGGAGGAATACAGGGACATTGGCAGTGTTAAAGGCTGCTGACAAATCAATTCACCTTCTCTCTCAAAAAACACAACAGCAAACTGCTCTTTAAATGCCAGCATCATGAAAAAAGTCAAAACTCCTGTCTGGAAGATGGTACATTACGACAAGAATTCAGATTCTATAAACTCCACAGCTGTGACTTCAGCTTCAACTCTCACAAAATGTCTGAGTGAGCCGAGGCCAAGAAAAAAAAAAAAAAAAAGAAAAAGCCATTAAACTGAATGGTCTTTCACCCTTTCGGCAGCTTAAGCGCTCCATTCGGAGCACATGTAGTGAATTTGAATCCCATTACAATTCTGTGCCTGCAGCCATTTCTGTGATTGGTCTTGGTGTGGCGTACCACTCTGACCATGGTGAGGCTGTTAAATGGAACATACAAATTATTGTGCACTGTTAAATTTGGGCGAGAGGACTGTAGGTGATGATGCATATCCTGAAGGAAAATCAGTGGTATAACGGATATAAAACAGTACTTACGAGTGATGGCAATAAAGATGAAATAAAATAAAATAGGATAACACACTTGCTTCTGTGACACGGCAATATTTAAGCCAACACTGACCACCGTTGGCAAGAACTATGCTATATTTGAAGACCAGATGGCTTCTGTAGTGAAAATATCCATTTTAATTTGTCCAGTCTTACAAACACTTACAAATAATGGTTCTACAAGTGTTCTTTAGTAAGGAAAGTGGTTCTATGTAGATCCCTGAACACTTAAAAAAAAACTCTTGCATGATTAAATGTAGTGCTGGGCGATATGAGCGCAAATCAATATCATGATTAATTGTACATTTGACCACGATTACGATTAATAAGCGATTATTTTGTTTTTGTATTTTTGATCCTCATAGTGCAGTGACGAGGCTTGTACTGTAAATATGCTCCAGTATTAAAGCTGGGACATTTTTTCTAATGTTGCTGGGAGCTTGTTCCTCTCTTGTTTTCTGAACACTGTTTGTATTTGGTGTGTGATTGTGCTTTGATCACTGAAACTGTTTTTTCTCAGTGTTTACATTTGACTAATATTTGTTCAGTGGCGTCTTAATTAAAGTCAAAACACAGCACGTCCAAACCACAAATGCTGTGTTTTTCTTTGGTATGAGCTGCTTGATTCGCTCGGTCTGCCTCAGCATTTAGGTCGCTTCCATGTGGCAGATAGGGACAGAATCACGTGACTACAGCTTGGTATCATGGTTTTAAAAAGACAATACATGAACAAACAGTGGGGACATAACAGAATAAAAATAATCGATATAATTGATATAGACAAGATTATGTTCATTAGAAGTCCTGATAGTCAATTTTGATTAGTTTTTTTATTAATTGCCCAGCCTTAATTTTAAGATTAGATAAGATTAGCATCGGTGCTACATTATTCCAATCAATATATCTGATTAATGCCACAATAATTGCTTGTGGTTAGTGTGATATTGTTCTTTGAAATTCTGATATGAGAAAGGATATCATGCATATCTGCCTTTGAGGTGGTAAAGTCCACCACAAGATGTATCTCTATTACTGTTTATGTGGCAATATAATGCACAGTCATAACATTAGTAGCAGTGGATATAGTAAAACATAGGCCACAATACGTCAAGACATTTTCATGATAGAAATATGCAT
Source organism: Hoplias malabaricus (assembly GCF_029633855.1). NCBI lineage: Eukaryota > Metazoa > Chordata > Actinopteri > Characiformes > Erythrinidae > Hoplias > Hoplias malabaricus. The sequence goes on from NC_089813.1 coordinate 15,276,230, forward strand.
TATGATGATTAGTTTTGCTGAAATAACTAGTACCATGACCCTTAACTGGATACGTAGTTACAGAAAATAGATGAATGAACGAATGAATGAATGAAATCACTAGTGTCAATATTAGTGTAATAGTGTAATATTAATATATAGTATTGACAGTATCTACAGTGCAGTAAGAAAAGCATATTGTGACGCAATGGGGTGAATTTTTCACAATAACAAGAAAACATGTAGTCAGATTGAGCATAATATGCTCAAACATATTACGCATGGATATTTGTATTTTTCTTTGTCTTCCATGCAATGGATCCCTGTTAAAAATGGAGCAAGGAACCTTCAGTTTTGTCTCATTGCAGAAGGTTAATTGAAAAGCTGTTAACTGCAGCCTCCAGAAGGTGATGCAGTAATATCGGCTGCTTTCACATTCTTCCAGCAAGTACTAAGCTGCACCATAGGCAGCACAGAAAAGAGTGAGGTTAGGAAAATGAAGCTGTGAATAAAACACATACACACTCTCTCTCTCTCTCTCTCTCTCTCTCTCTCATGCATACACATACACATTGGCCAGAAATAAATCATGAAAGTATTCAAACACCAATACAGCAATTAAATAAATGTCAGTGCGAAATGTGATGGACATGTCATTGTAAAACATAAAGACCTAATATGAGCCTAATGGGATTTTCAGGAAATGTGAATGAAAGACCACTGTCTGCATTGTTTGGTCATTCTGTGCCAAATAAAGGGTTCAAATTCAAATGAGAATAACATAGTGCCACATTTAGACATAGGAGACAGTATGTTCAGCATTAGTTCAGTTGGAATAATGTTAAAAGTATAATGAAATACCATAATCACTAAAACAGTCTAATTTGTCACATATAGCATACAGTTCAAAGTAACAGTTGAAGTAAAATAATTCGTAAACTTTCATAACCCACTCCAGGTTTGCTGTACTGGCTAGAAATGCAATATTCAGCAACTCTGTCCAAGTATTGATACTAATGTAGCCTTATACCAACTGCTGTAGAATAAGATTTACTATAACTAGTGACAGCAAGAACGCGAATTGGAAGCAAATAATGTTGTATTTTTGCTTCTTACTGATGACTCAGCAGAAAAACAACTCAAGCTTGACAAAATGGCGTATCATCCTTTTTTCTCCTCTCTGTTTCTATTGTGGGCCCAGACTCAAATGTGTAAACCCACTTTTAGCAAGTGCTCCACACTTTTGCAGAGGCTTTTCTCAACCCATTTTCTGTTACAAAACCGCCTTCTGTTTCAGCGTTACCAGAGGACAATGCAAATGACAGATATGTAAAAATGACTGATCATTGTCATATTGTGAACCATCGAATTGCTCAGTTACTCTCCTATGTCTCTAGTAGGCTAAGAAATTGAGTGTTAGGACACTTTTTATTTATTTATTTATTTTGGCCAGTGGAAATTCACTTAATATATACCACTACAGACCAAGTATTAGAGAACCAATCGTGTCTAAAAGTGTCAAGGCTCTGGTTAAACGCCATAGATCTGTTATATATTATTAGAATATTCACCAGGAATCAATAAAATATCTTTGTACATTCTATTTTTTTCAGAGCAAGATTAGAGATATCACTTAATGGTACAAAAGGAGACTTGCACATGTTTTTTTTAATTCTGCATCTATAGATCATTAAAATTCATGTCATTCAGAGAGTGGTTTGGTGTGAAATTTCTTTCTAGATAAACTTAGAGTGAGAAATTTACACAGCCGTGGTGATAACAACTAGACTAGTAGGAGGCTTCCGCACAAAAAGGAATAAAAGGAAATTGTCATTAAAGTCACCGGCTGGCTATTGATTACTCCCCACCAAACTAATCTCTGTTGATCCGAATTTGTTACTTTCAGTTTATTCAGTATGCCTGGGTATATGAATATTAGTCCCTGCCTCTATCTCTACTTACCCCTTCACGACTCACCTGCAACCCAAAAACACTGCACCACAAGCTGACAGGAATGGTTCCTGTGGTTTATGATGTAAGAAAGCCTGGCTGCCTTAGTTTGCCTGTTAGAGACTGTATTTCGGTCCCTAGTTTTGAAGAGGAAATACTCAGCCATGCTATGACTGCTTATTTCACTCATGATATATCTTATATACCTTCTAGCATATGTATGTGTGTGTGTGTGTGTGTATATATATATATATATAACCCACCCATGAATAAAAAGATACAATCATTTGAATCCACTGTTGAAACACTGTTAAACTCCAGCGTTTGAAAAGCCAGTATATCGAGCTGAAATGTGTAAATGTTTCCCAATGTCCTTTCCGAAATGATCCTGACTTACCTGACCAGCGGCTTCCCGCCCAAACACAGCGCGACCAGCCGCACGAGGAAACTCAGCGCGTCCATTTTGAAGTTTTGTTTGGTTTTATGTTCCTGACAGGAGTTAAACCCGACAGAGCGGAGGAGCCGAGGAAAGTGAAGAGCGAAGATGAGCCATGTTCCAAACGATAGATCCTGAGCTGAGAATGAGCTTTCAGCGCAGCGTTAAACTCTCATACACGACACGTTCTCCCTTTCTCTCACTCTCTTTCTCTCAGTCGGCGTCTCTCACATCCCTCACGTTCGGTTTTCAGTGCTCTCTCTCTCTCTCTCTCTCTCTCTCTCTCACTCTGTGTAATCCCCGTCTTTCTCTCTCCGCGCTGTTCGCTTCGAGAGCAACGTCGGATTCAATCGGCCACGACTTTTAAAAAGACATTTCTCCTCTCCACGGGTATTATATAATGGCAAAACTCAAGACTCCAGCGATTCCTTTTTAGTTGCCACAGCAAGTTTTTGTTTAAACATTTATCTTATTTCCCATAACTGGGGTTTACCCTTTAGTTTGACGTCTTGACTTTTTTTTTCTCTTAATAGTTGTAGCTAGGTGAAAACAAGTTGCCAACACTGGAGTCTAAACCTGTTATTGCCTGATTGTGTAAGGGCTGTATGCAAATAGGCACATCTTATGAATATGCATGAAGGTACAAATTAAAGTACAGGTTGAACAAAGGGTTGAAAAGGTACACATACTCCGATCAGTCAAACATAAAATGGCCTCCTTGTTTCTAGATACATTGTACATTTTATCAACTCCACTTAGTATATAGGTGCGGTTTGCAGTTCTGTAATTATAGACTGTAATCCTTCAACTGCTCTGCATACATTGTTAGCCCATATTCTTCAATGTTCAGGACCACCAAAGAGCAGGCGTTATTTGGGTGGTGGTTCATTGTCCACACTGCAGCGGCATTGTCGAGGTGGTGGTGTTTTAGAGTGTGCTGCGTTGGTATGAGTGCATCAAAGCAGTAGATTTTAAAAACTTGGTCCACTCGTTGTCCACTTTTCACACCTGATTTATTGGTCCACCTTGTAGATGTAAAGAGAGAGACAGTAGCTCATCTGTTGGTGCACAGTTTGTGTTGGTCATCGTCTAGTCCTTTATGAATTCTACCCACAGGATGCCATTGATGGGTTATTTTTGGTTGGGGGATCATTAAGAACACTCCAGCAGCACTGCTGTGTCTGATCCATTTGTACCAGTGCAACACAGTGTACCTCCATCACATCAGTGTCCCTGCAGTGCTGAGAAAGCTCCATCATTCAAAATAGGCAAGCTGTGGTGGTGATGTGATGGTCCTGACCATTGATGACTAGGGCAAAAGGGGACTAACATAGTATGCACTTAAACAGATGGACTAGTCTGTAAATGCAAAGTCTATACAAAGTATATAGGGCTTGTGTAATCTCAGAAAAGCATGGGCCACTCTGGAGCAATTGTACATGAGATGAAAATTCAAAGAGAGAGAGTAAAGACCCCATCACTGGGATGTGGAGATGTAGAACTGCATTCTATGAAGTGATGTAGCATCAGTCATCTAAGGAATTATTTGTTGAGGTTCTTGTGTTCCCAAATGAATCATCTCTAACTGTACTTGACCTCCCTAAGGTTCTTATGACTGAATACCATCTGGTATGTAGTCTAAAGCCTCTCTAAAGTATAGGGAGTGTTACTGCAGCAAGGGAAGACAATCGTTACTTTAAAGAGAAATGGTAGAAAAGCAGGTGTTCACAAACTAGTGTACACACAACCAAGGTTCATTGCAAGTGAGGGAGTGAGGGAGTGAACAGGCTGAGAGCGCTCACACAAACTCATTCCAGTTACTTGGGTTACATTTAATTTGCATTGCACTTTCTCCACACAGACATGGACTTCTAAAGTTATGCATCATTTTGTAGTCAGCATCCTGCCCCTAACTCTGCAGGTCTGAGCAGATTTTCTCTCTGAGAAAAATGAACTGCATGGCACTCTGGTAAACAAAAACACTGTAAAAAAAAAAGCTGATACAGTTTGTACTGTGAACATGTTCCCCCAAGTTATACTGGAGCTTCTGAAAAACAAGGAGGTTCAGTACTCTTATTCAAATAATGCTACATATACGTTAACACTCCTGCACACTGACATGACGTCGCAAGAAAGGGAGACTCTTGTTAAACATCATTAAACACAAGTTACCAGAATGTAGACTAATACTGCCAGAGTAGTTTCATGGCGGCAAGTCAATGCACAGAAGTGTTAGGTTTCATATAGCAATAATCAGTTCAAAGGATCTGGCAACCATTTTCTGTTACCACTTCATTCTGATCAGGGTCACAGTGGATGTGTAGCCCACATATAAAACATCCTGGATGGGGCTGTGGCAATATTCAGAGACAAAAGAAAAAAGTCCTTAATGCTATGGAATATTTTGGTTTACCAGAAGTTTGTACATATATAGCAGTGATATTTGAATATACAATTCATGTTTACCACAGAGAAACCCAACTTTCCAATATTATGCCAGTGTTCCTAATATGTGCTTGCAAGTAATGAGAGAATGCCCAGAGAGCAATCAATGTGGCACATATCTGCAGTTTTCTTATGGCCCACATTTGGCCTTAAAGGCGAAGTACATGACTGCAATGAAAACACTTTTTATAAAATTCAGAAGATGTTTCCACACTATTTGCTAGATTTCCAGTCTGTTTACGTGCTTAAAACCAGTCTAATACATTTACGAAGCCCCAGTGTTTGTAAATAAGTAAATAAACAAACTGTGTCTGTCCGGTAAGCTAGGCTTCTCTCTCTCTCTCTCTCTCTCTCTCTCTCTCAATGGAGAGAAATCCAAATGCTGAAAAGTGTGAGCCAAAATGAGGATTGCGCTATTCCTGCTCCATAGATGGGAAATAGACTTATTTTAGCTGTTTCAGATCCCTTAAGGTGAAAATGTCTCCAAAATTAGGAGATGGCTAACTTCGTTACCAAAAGAACTACAAAAGTAAAATGCTCCACTTACAAATGAGTTTCTGTGGCAAATCAAATAGTGAATAAAAACTTTCAGACAACTTCAGCCATGTACAAACAACTGTTGTTTTTTTCTTTCAAGCACGCTGTTCCACCTTAAAAGATGTAGAGCTTAGAACTGCATATCCCCACAATTGTAGAAGTTCCCTTTAAACTATACTGATTTCAAATGCATGTTGTCAAAAAGTAGAAATGTAGCTTCAAAACTCAAATGAGCAGTCAAAAAGCAGCCATAACAGGAAAAGAAATGTACCCTAAGAGCCTGAGGAAAGCTGAAAATGGCAGCTTTAGTTTAGACCAGAGGGTGGAAGTGTGATACACATAAACCAAGGATTTAATGCAATGTAAGTGATATTATCAGGTAATTAAAATCAAACACTACATGGTCTGTACATTTCATTAATTAGTTTTCCATTTCTATTCCTGCAATAGAAAAACGCAGAATGATCCATTTCCTTATTTTGTATGTTATCAACAATACCAGAGAATGTAGATTTTATTTTATTTATTTTTTTAAATTTTTTTTTTTTGCTTTTTCCAAAGCATCAAATACATGTAAAATTAGAATATTTTGATTTTACTTCACCATAAATTGATATTTTGTTTCTTCATACCTAAAAGGAAGATAACAGATGTATACGTATTACATAAATGTCACGGTTCTGCTGCGGTTTCGCAAACTTATATTAGCCTTAGAACACCTCTCCGTACACCCTGTTCATAGAAATCCCAGCATATGTTGCGCCATCCCTGACCATATGTTTTTTTAATCGTGATATGGGTCAAGTATGGTCATCTTTAATCTACCAGCAGAATAAGTTCCTCCGTTTCGAAATATATGGCGCTATTAGCGGTAACGTCAGGTTCTGGCTCAAATCTGCAGCTCAACCCATAATTAGCCATAAGCAGGAATGTAAAAATCTCGTTATTTTTAATTTATATTTGTTCGTATTCATTTTTTCGTATTTTGTTGTATTTAATTTCATTATGTTGTAGAAAACAAACCTTAAATCCTTAAATCAATGATACATCATTCAAAATAGTGTCGTTCTCCGTTTTTCTATTGCAGGATTACAAATGGAAAACTAATTAATGAAAGGTACAGAGACATGCAATACACACTAGTTACTAATTTTCAAGTGGCTGACAAACTGTATCCTAACAACTCTGCTGTCTTTGCAGAGTGCACTCATTAGTATTGGACAACTCTGCTGATTTCCTTCAGGTTTGTTTGCTTCATTATAATCTGTTACAAGTCAGTGTGGACATGTCCTGGCATGTTCTGGGGGGCTAGATAATTAGAATTAGATAATGTTTTTGTGCATATAAGGGAGTAAACCTCAAAATCTACCTGTTATAACTATATAAATGACCGATTCAGTTAATGCTTACTTCCAGAAATTGCATCTACCAGTTGTTATTTGTATTGGGCCAAAAAAATGTATCTAGATGGAATTGAGTCCTGAAACAAATTTAGCTTGAAATTGCACATTCTCACTTTGTGTGATGTGTTTAGCTCTGTAAGTCTACCTGTGAACTGTGTCTGTGAGATTTGTGAGTCATATCTACATGTATGACTGTGGAATAAGTGAGGGATTGACATACTAACTTATGAAATATCACAGAAATGGCATTATTAAATTTTTTAGCAGGTTTATCCCACATACTTATTCATTCTATCTCTTATTCACAGATAATTGGTAGTTTAGAAAGGACCCTCTTGGCATATACGTTTGCCCTTACAGTATGTCATTCCTAAAGAAGGTTATTCCTGTGCTGTACCATGAGTTTCTATTATTATGTAGGCCAGTTCTGGACTCCAGGTATTTTTATCACTTGATAGTGCATGGAACATCCATATTAGTGATATCAATGTACCAAGAGGGCCACTCTGTTTCTCACATATTATTTATCTGTTTGCCCTCTGTTTCCATTGATATTCCATTAAAAGAACACAAGGTACGTTTTGGCATTTTTGTTCCTGGGCTCCCCCTATCGTTGGAGAGTGTAATTCACGTCTACAGCACTTTGGTGGTGGGGATTTTCTACCCTCTTCCTAGAGTGCAGTTTCTCTAGTACTGAGCCTGGAATGGCAACAACACAAGCTCTGTTCTTCATATTACAGATCAGTTTAACATCACAATGATTTTGAAGCTGTAACTTTAAGGTAAAATACTATATAGTGATCCTTTAAATGTTAGCTATATCCAGTACTGACTTTTAATGCGAAATGAAATAAATATCAGATAAATATCAGCCAAATATTTAGTGTAAGACGACATCTGTTAAAACTGTATATGATATATATATGTATAAAATATTGGAACTCTTTAAATTCTTTAAAATTATAACAAAAACACATGGTGTCACTGATGCAAAGCATTGAATAGCACCCCATGTAAAGCCTTTTGTTATATAAAGCCCTTTTCGAATGGGATTAGTTTTATGCAGGGATAATGTTGGGGTAATGCCAGTTTACTTCAGTAATGTTTATGGTGCATTTGCACTGGATAAGTATTCTTGATGAAAATAATGGAGGTGTGAGTGGTTACAGGATTAACATGTTGGTGTCACACAATGTGGCTCATAAACATCAGGACTACTAGTATTTAGACTCTCACTTCTGTTCTGAGGACAGCCAACCCATAAAAAAATGTCCACCACACAATTACCTTATCTTCTAGTCCTTCAAAATAGATAATGGGTGAGAAGACCAAACCACAGGCAAAAACCTTACTAATCCTACACACAGTTGTTACAATTGATATAATTAACCGGTCATTGGTAGGACACCTGTTCATAAAATGTATGTAAGATGCTGTTGAGCACAAATCCTACCTACATCTTCCAGAAACATCTCTCCAATGGATGACTCTAGGTTGTTTTGTGGATTTGAGTGTGGTGCGTCATTCAGCAGCTGAGCTGAGCTGAGGAGGCATGTGCTTGCCTTCACATTTCCAGGTTGGTGACATCATGTGTTATTAGGGGAATATTAGCTATCAACGTGAATTGGCAATGACGGCTGATAAGTCAGGAAATGAAATGAAAAAGGAAAAAAAATGTAGTGAGGCTTGTTAAATATGAATGAGGGACTAAGTGAATGAACTAATGAGTAAGTGAATGAAATCAGTGGGTGAAGCATCTTGAAAAATTAGTGAGCAAGTGAGGGAAAGAGTCAAGCGTCTATTTAAATGTGAGTGAGTCAAGCATCTTGTTGCATATGAGCGAGCCAGTGTGTGAGTGAAGCATCTTACTAAGTATGAGTAAGACAATGAGTTACAAGTCAGATCCATAAATTGTATTACATATAAAAAAACATTAACCAAAAGACTTTGAGACATATTCCGCTGAAAAACGTATTTATTATTATTGTTGTAGTTTTGGGGTAGTCTAGAGCTGGCCATGTCAGCACTACTCTGGTCTTCCAGTTTCACACAAGTCACCAAGATAAGAAAACCTTGCATTTTCTTTCAGTCATCCGCCAAACACGAGCCAGTACAGCAGTACAGTTTTGAGGAAGCTATCAGCTGTTGGTGAGAGAATCTGTGTCACTGTTTTTCTCAGGAGGTTTGAAGCGCAGCCAGCATTTTCTCGTACAATTCTACCTGCCCTGGTTTCTATGTCTCAGGCCCAAGGGTAGCGCAAGTGTTTCATAGTGAAGGACGCATTACAGGCTGCTCTATCGGATCCCTCGTCAGAACTGTAACTGTGCTCTTCATATGAGACCTCTTGACCACTCAGTTTCTTCGCTGATGTTATATCGCCTCTAGCATAATTGCTGTTCTTGCAGAGTTTGTCTATCCCCTTGTTCAGCAAATGGGACAAAGAATGCTGGACTTTTGTTCAGTTAACATTACAATGTCTGAATAATACAAATCTGTTTTTTATTTAGCTAAAATGTGACACATCTAATTTGTTTACAACACTCATATGTGCTCCTAGATCCACTGGCCCGGTTTAACTGGTGAAAATTGTCTGTAAAATACTGTAATGTTTCGGTGCATTGACAGATCACAATATACCTTTAAAGTGTTTTACAATTTATATTTGTTTACATTTCTTTAATGAACGAATGCACCGTTGGCCCAAAATCTGTGGATATTTGCTCATCTGAAACTGAACTAAAAATCCCTTTTTCTGGGAAGGCATGAAAGAAGATGTTGGAAAACCCTAGACAGATAACTGTCTAAGCACGTATGGCTCCTTCAGTGTATCTGAATATAGAAGCTGTGCATGCAGTTGAACATCTGTGTCCTCATTGGTTGCACCTAATGTACAATAGCTGAATTCACTGATTTTAATGGGTGTCTATAGACTTTTGAAAATACAGAGCAATGTTCTGCAGTGAAATTAATATAGGAGATTCAAAAGCTGAACCAAACACTTTTTGGAGGTGGACAGTGTGAACTATAGTGTGAACACTAAAATATGCCAGGGGTTCCCAGTATCAACATTTTAGCATCAATTTACATGGATTCATGGTGGCAGATTTGTTTCTGTCTGACAACAAATGTAGAAAGATAGTGACATAGTAACAGACATAGATGGCTTTAAGCCAGTAATATGATTGCAAGCAGTCACCAGGGAAATAAAAAGTAGGCTATCAGGTTAAAAATGAATTGAACTGATTTATCAGATTTTTAATGTGTTTTAATATGTTTAACAAGCTTTTGAACCAGACTTGTTCATAATAATGGTGATAGAAATGAACCTGATTTCTGAAGCATTTAATGCTACTGAAAGCTAAATAGCAGAAGGTTTTATATTAAATGATTAACTGCCTGATTCCCAAGGCATTGTGTTATGGCAGTTTATAATGTTTTTAATGCTTATGGTCTACAACATAAAATTACAATACAATGCAGGATGAGTCAAAATTCACAGGACACCCTTTTATCTGAATACCCCAGCCAGTAATGGGTGAGGGGGCCTATATTTTAGGCTATGTCCAGAACGTGGCCGACATCTGGAAAGTTGCCATATTAGATCAAGGGCAAGTTTTTCCCATGGGAACGTGGTTATGTAACATATCAAAGAAAAGGGTGTCCTGTGACTTTTGGGGCGGCACGGTGGCGCAGCAAGTAGTGTTGCAGTCACACAGCTCCAGGGGCCTGGAGGTTGTGGGTTCGATTCCCGGTGACTGTCTGTGAGGAGTTGGTGTGTTCTCCCCGTGTCCGCGTGGGTTTCCTCCCACAGTCCAAAAACACACGTTGGGAGGTGGATTGGCGTCTCAAAAGTGTCCATGTATGTGTGTGTCTGTGTTGCCCTGTGAAGGACTGGCGCCCCCTCCAGGGTGTATTCCTGCCTTGCGCTCAATGATTCCAGGTAGGCTCTGGACCCACTGCGATCCTGAATTGGATAAGCGGTTACAGATAATGAATGAATGTGACTTTTGACTGACCCTAGTCAAACTATTTAGGGGCATGTCCACTCTGGACACAGATAATTAACTATGCAAGCTTGCATGCACAAGCTTGCTTATCTTCTTAGAAATAAATAAAATGAAATGTAACGGTCTGGACAAGCTGCATGAGTGTAAAATCACCAGGATCAATGCCTAGCGTGGGCAAGAGGGGTATAAATCCCCTCCCTTTGCACTTGGCATGAGTGGGACTGATGTTTTTGATCCAGAACTAATCTTCAGACATCCATACCTGATCTCACTAACGCTTATCTCTCAATGCCACTAAATCCTTACAGTAATGTTCCAAAAATAAACTTTAGTTATACAATGTATTTTTTTTACTTTTCATAATCAAGGACTACATGATCAGATTTGAGCAAAATATCAGAATTGAAGAAATAAAGTGTATTGCCTCATAGACACCAAGCCTACTATGCTGAGGCCCACACAAACACACATCATCCAAAACTAATTTAATCTACATCCACAACCATTTGAAAGATGGCTGTAGCTGAAGTTTCTAATCTTCAATCAGTGAAATAATGCAATAAATTAATGTGAAACCATCTTTTTCAGATTATTCAGCTCTTTTTTGCATGCTCTGGAAATTCTGCTGAGGGGAGGAAGATCCTTATCACCTCTTCTATGCCGCTGCAATACAGAAGAAGAAGAAGCTGTTATTTGTGTGTCATCTTCATTTGTGTTTGATGCAGACACATATCTAAAATGGCAAATAAGGACAATTAATTTGGAACATTTTATAACTCTTCTAGCTTCACAAAACCACACAGGCCCACATTCTTCTTCTTTTTTCTTTTTTTTTTTAGTTCACACTTAGCCGAATCTTCAAACATTTTTTTTACTTAAAGGTGCTTGTCTGTTATTGTAGTTTATAGCCAATCACCCAAGTTTGCCCGAATCCCCATCAACGCACAACTTCATTAGTCAAGGCAATCTCCAGTGAACAAGAAAGCAAAACACAAAAACAAAGACAGACACCCTGTCCCAGAGTATGGTTTTTCAAACAAGTTTCTCAGGCACAGAATGCACTTGTGCTGATGCCATTGCCGAAATATCTATTTTAAATCACGTTAGTCATATTTAATGTTCAGTTGCACTAGTTAGAACGTAAAACCACCTTTAAATTCAAATGATAAATACAAGAAACAGAAAGGCCTCTAAAAAAGCACACAGACTCTGCCTCTCTGTCTTCGCTCTGGTCCATTACCCATGAAACTGAAATTCAGTTTATGATCTTGTGCAAGCCATATTGTGCCTACAGCTGGAGATATTGATTTGTTGTTTCTATATTTATTCCTGAGCAACGCTTTCTATGTAGGTTGGAAGGAATGATTACATATATATATATATATATATATATATATATATATATATATATATATATATATATATAATATAACCGCAACACTTTTGATTTTGCTCCTATTTTTTATGAGCTGGACCTCAAAAATGTGGCATATCAAGATGCTTGTTAGACAGCATGATTATTGCATAGGTGTTCCTTAGGCTGGCCACAATAAAATGTGCAGTTTTATCACACAGCACAATGCCACAGATGTCGCATGTTTTGAGGCAGCCTGCAATTGGCACGCTGACTGCAGGAATGTCCACCAGAGCCGTTGCCTGTGAACTGAATGCTCATTTCTCTCCCATAAGCCGTTTCCAAAGGCATTTCAGATAATTTGGCAGTACATCCATCTGGCCTCACAACTGCAGACCATAAGTAACCACACCAACCCAGGACTGCCACATCCAGCATCTTCACCTCCAAAATTCTCTGAGACCAGCCACCTGCACAGCTGCTGCAACAATTAGTTTTCTTAACCAAAGGATTTCTGCACAAACAGTCAGAAAGCATCTCAGGGAAGCTCATCTGCATACTCGTCGTCTTCATCTGGGTCTCCACCTGACTGCAGTTTGTAGATGTAACTGACTTGAGTGGGCAAACGCTCACATTCGATGGCGTTTGGTATGTTGGAGAGGTGTTCTCTTCACAAATGAATCCTGTGAAGACTGTGTTTATGGTGTTGTGTGGGTGAGCGGTTTGCTGATGTCAGTGTTGTGAATCTAGTGGCCCAAGGTGGCGGTGGTGTTATGGAATGGGCATGTTATTTTATGTTATGTTATGTTATGTTATGTTATGGACAACGAACACAGGTGCATATTATTGATGACTGCACAGAGACACTGTGACAAGATCCTGAGGCCCACTGTTGTGCCATTCATCTACGACCATTACCTCATGTAGCAGCATGATCTTCGCACAGCCATCAAAGAGGGCTTTACCAACATTCCACAGGGCACAATCAACAACCTGATCAACTCTATGTGAAGGAGATGTGTTGCACTCAGTGAGGCAAATGGTGATCACAGCAGACACTAGCTGGTTTTCTGACACCCCTGGGACCCTCCAATACAGTAAAAGTAAACTGCACATTTTAGAGTGGTCTTTTATGGTGTCCAGCCTAAGGCACACCTATGCAATAATCATGCTGTCTAATCAGCATCTTGATATTGGATTATCTTAATTGGCAAAGAAGAAGTGCTCACTAACAGAGTTTGAATATTTGAGAGAAAAAGGCCTTTTGTGTAAATCTTTGAGGTCAGTTCATGAAAAATGGGAGCAAAAAAAAAAGTGTAAATATTATTAAAAAATAAATATACCCCAATCTGTGTCTCACGGTCTGAAAATTGTACAAATGCAGTTAAATGCATAAATAAATGTTTATGGTTTTCATAGATATGTAATAATTTTATGTGAAAATAAATACATTTGTTTAAATTTACATTGCATATATTTGTGAAGACACAGTCTCATTTATAAATTGTTGAATCTGCATTTGTTGATCAAGTCACTCGCCTGTTTTTCGTGACGTATTTTTGTGTCGCATTTCACTCGATCCGCACACAAAAAGAAGTCCCCGTTTTATGCATAAAATTATGATATATCCATGTAAAATAAATTAAATAAATACATGTATTTATGAATTTAACTGTATTTGTACAAATTGCAAACATAGAGGCACAGATTGGGATATATTTATTTGTGAATAGTGAAACATAATTGTGACGTGTGTTTCATTTATGGATTAACATTTACGCATTTGTCAGGTATTTTGAGACTAGCTAATCTCTCCATACGTTAGCAATCCAAAATTTATCATCTGGCATCAGCACCTGACTAATATTTATGAGGCTAAATGGCATCAAATCCTAACAGAAATGCTTCAGCATATAGCCTAAAGATGTTACTGGTGGAAAAAAAAAATACAAACTATACAAACTACCTGTCAATAGCTTTTGTTTCAGAAGTAGAAATGAATATCTGTCCACATATTTTTGGACACAGACTAGTGTATTTCAAGCCTAACACATAAAATGTAACCTGCTTCCAGTCATTTGAAATCTCGTTTGTGAATATACTCCCACAGATCCAGAAACGGTGGTTCGCCTTTAAAATATAATTTACCAGCACTTTTCTTCGAATGAAACTGATCCAAGAACAGCGCTATTTGGGTCGTGTGTGACTGCCGTGTCCATGGAAACGCAGCAAACAGAAGCAGCTTCCTCCAGTCAGAGGTGAGACAGAACGGTGAGTAAAAAACAACAGTAATTTTAAAGAAAATGACGGTGAAGTACAACGACATAAACTTAAATTTCTATAGATAATGTAACATTTAAGCAAATAAAATGTCTTAGTCGTATAGTTATTTTTTTCCCGATAAAATTAAACATTTTCTTAACTTAAAGCTAGTTGCTGTCGTTAATCTAGGGTTAAAACTCAAATGGCTTAGTACTCCCTAAAGTTCACTAAAGTGATGGTTTCATTATATTAAAGATTTGTTTCTTAAAACTGAAAAATATCACATTACTGACTCAAGAAGAAGAAAAAGAAAAAAGTATAAAATTGTGTCCTTCTGCTGCTGTGAGTCTCATTGTGAAGCCTAAAATATTCTTGCAAAAGTCAGAGCTGTCAGGTAGGATTTGGTGGCAGTTTTTCAGACTTCCTTAGACGTCATTACGTACATGTGCTCTCATTATTTGTCACAGGCTGAAAAAAGGTGGTCAGCTGAAAGGTACTGAATGGAAGGAAAGAGCTATATGGAGCAATATGATTTGAGCTCACTCACAAAGCCCTCAGCGCCCTCATGCAGGCCATGTAGTGTCTGTTTGTGGGGTGCTGAGCACCAGCTTGCCAGGGATGGGGTGCCAGATGTCCACGCACTGAGTTCTCACAAATGGGGCATGGAACGCTCACTTGCGGGGCATGGAGCTCTGGCTTATAGTGGCATGAAGTTCTGGCTCGAAGTGCCAGAGTGCTGGCTCACAGGACCGTGAGCGATTGCTGGTTTGTAGTGGAAGGGGCCTTGTTTGTAAAATTGATTTTACATCCAGTTCAGGGTTGCGGTGTGCCCAGAGTCTACCCGGAATCACTGGGCACAGTGCGGGGACAAACCCTCACAGGTTCACTCACACATTTGCACCTATGGAAAATTAATTAATTTATTTTAGCACAAACAGTGTTTTATGTAAGTTAAATAATTCCAACAGATAGGTTGCCGTTTCCCCAAATTTACTTGGTGCAAATTTTCCATATTGACATTTAAATAGTGCCCAAGAAAACTACTGATATGTCAGTGGTTTATGGTAAATGTGGAAAATCCATAAATCATTAAGCCAACCCACCATAACAGTTCCTCAGCTGATCATGATTTGAAAGCATCTTTGCTCAGAAACATTAATTTAAAGATTTAAAGATGTAGATGCAGTCTTAATTAACCAATTCAAGTTAACAGCACGGGCAGCATGATGGCGCAGCAGGTAGTGTCGCAGTCACACAGCTCCAGGGACCTGGAGGTTATGGGTTAGATTCCCGCTTCAGGTGACTGTCTATGAGGAGTTGGTGTGTTGTCCGCGTGGGTTTCCTCCGGGTGTCCCACAGTCCAAAAACACACGTTGGTAGGTGGATTGGCGACTCAAAAAGTGACCGTAGGTGTGACTGTGTGTGTATGTGTTGCCCTGTGAAGGACTGGCGCCCCCTCCAGGGTGTATTCTGCCTTGCGCCCAATGGTTCCAGGTAGGCTCTGGACCCACTGTGAACCTGAATTGAATGAGCGGTTACAGATAATGGATGGATGGAAGTTAACAGCACTTAGGTTAAGTTAAAATGAGTGAATAAATTAAAAAAAAGGTACATCATTTATTTTTACATGACCATTTTCCTCTCTATTGCCTGAAGGCGTTAGGAAGCTGTTTGTTCCTGTGCCTGTAACAATGATTTGTTACTTTTGTTCTGATTGGCTCACCTGCAAAACAAAGTACATATTTGTCATTTAATATAATAAACGGTTGCAAAAACAACTGCAATAAGAGCAAGAATCTGTGATTTGTTAATTCCCTTGAACATTTATTTAACTGAATAAAGCAGAATTGTAAACTTGATACTTGCAGTAGACTCAAAAAAGGCTAATTGTCATATATATGTATTGTAAGATTACTGTGATTAATTTTTGATTCAAAGTTCACACTACTTCAAACTCTTTAATAATAAAAATATGGGGCCTTTAAGCAGAGTTGGTAAAATATTGTCAGCTTAATAAATCTTATGTAAATATACTGTCACAAAATAATGTCAAATATAGAAATAAACGTAGCTAACGAAGTTGGTAATTTGAGTATAAGTAGGCTATCTGTTTTTTAAACATATTTATAAGTAATTAATTTGGAATATGTACATGCAAGGTGTTGGTATTTGAGGAAAAACAACAGTTCCTAACAGAGAGGTGTCAGAAACTAGTGTAGTGTCCTCTCAAAAACATGACAGAATAAAGAAGTGTGTAAGTGTTAATTACATGTGAGGCTACCAGCTGTTCTTACTTCAGTTCAGCAATTGTAACTAAAGACTCATAGATATGTTTTTTCTGCACCTAGAGTTAATACCAAAATGGAGTATGATATCTCTGAGAATGTTCCGGAAGAACCAGTATCAACACCTGAACATGATCCCCCACAAACTTCCTGGACAGATGAGGACTCAGAAGGTGAGTAACAGACAAACGTATAAGTAGATGATCTGGGTGTGATTATTAGATACAGTAATAGATACAGAATAATCGGAGGTGTTTTTTTTTTCCCACACAATTCATGTGATCTTGAACACATCCAGTGATTCTGAGGGTGAATAGTTTATTAATCTGATAACACAAGCTACTTTGTTTGTACTTCACTCATTCATTTGTCTGTAAGAGTTTCTAGACAGCCACATTTGCTTTTAGTGTTAATTTGTCCTCCACTGTTACCAGTGGTCTGCTTGCCCTACCACAGACCCAGCATTAGGACTGTGACGTGATTGAGAATCAAGCGAAACCTTGAACCTGAAGGAACAGGGTAGCCTTGTTGTTTAGGGAGGGAATGCCTCGCACTCTGCAGAACCCAAACATGCAATCCTGAGACAAGCAGTAACATGAACAATATGAACTTAGGTTTGCAAAGCTTTGTAGAGCACTGGTTCCCAATGATGAGCAAATGTGGTGTGTACCCCGCTTCTTTTGACTTGTCGATATTTCTCTTGCAAGGTGTGACCCTACGCAGAAGCACCCTGTTCCTACAGTTTGGTTTCCCCTTACCAGAGTTTCCCACATTTTGAGGTTCCATATTTGAGAAGATGCTCTGTGTCCTAGGGTACAAGCAAACCACTGGTACACATGTTGCAGTTTGAGTGGAAGGATATTAAGAAACTCCTGAGGATTTTATTTTTTTTTTGGAACTGAAGTCTCAAAAAACAAAAATATACCTTTTACAATGTAACTAACACAGACAGTTTTAGGGGTCATCCGATTCTTGGTTGTCCCATTTGTTCAATAATTTCTCAAAAGTTTTTGTGAAATATTTTCCCCCACTTATATATTAGATATTCCCTCAATCATATCTAATCTCCTTAAAAATATCTTATAAAATGTATTTATTTATTATGTTTATTTTAATTCATTTTAAACAAACAAAGACACAGTAATACATTTTTACATACTTCTTTCCATCAAACATGGTCTCCACTTATGAAGAAGAAGAAGATGGAGCATGGGAGGACGAGTTAAAGGGTTCATTTGACTTTGCCGCTGAGTATACCTTGGATTTGGAGGGCCCAGAATGGTAAGTCTATTATTTTCCATCTGGTGTATAAAAATATCCAGAAGCATGTATGTACCTTCATGACAGCCTGTCTTCCTGTCAGGGGGGTGAGTGAATCTAGAGATATGGAGGTTGATGCGAGAGGGAGAAGCAAAGTTGACAGCACACGGATGTTCAAGCTGAGAAAGAACCTGGACCAGCTGGACAGCTTTTACAAGCAGAAGGAGCTCAACGTGTTAAAGGCCAGGTCTGAAAATGCACACATACATGTACATAGACAGGACATCATCTATGAAATATGACCCTTCCCCTCCCTCCAACTCCTATTTACTTAACAGCAGGACAGTTTGCATTTTAATTGGTGGGTATATGTAGAAAAAAATTCATCATATTCACCTGACATAATGTGTTTCCATATGTGCTTCTAGCCTTTAGCACAAGCCGTGGAGAAGCTGTTAGGTGGGTGGATGGAGCGACTCAGAGGTCACATTGTATTTCAATAGCAGCATGGAACAAACATGCTGTCAGAATTCCAGAACATGCTGCCATGAGACACAATGCTGCGTGCAGTCATACGAATGGGGTATTTCTATTGCCTTATGTAGGATCTGGGTTTTTTAATGCTGTGATGTAATCACCACCCTTGTGCATCGCTGTTCTAATAAGGTCTATATATTGTGCGTTTCTGGGAGAAGCATTGATCGTTTTTGTTCCTACCTACTTCCAGCTAAGCAATTATTGGTTTCTAGCATTTATTTTCATCTGTTTACGTTTAATAATCTCTTAGAAGTCAGGGTTGACAAATTGTACAATGTAATTATTTAATTTACTATCCAATATGTCCAGTCATTTTTAAATGTCCAGTAAATATCCTCATTTATGAGTTTCATATATAATTTTGAAAATGGACGTTTAGCTGTAAACCAAAGAAATTGTTTTACACTTTTAATTTAACCAGGCAAATAATTAAAAACATATTGTTATTTACAATAATATCAAAAATAGAAGAAAAATGGAAAAATAGAAGATATATTCGAAAAATATTTCTTGAAGGAATTAATTGTTCTCATAACTAAATAGCTAAATGTTCTCATCTGCCATGAATACTTGAGCCTTCTTTGTGTGCATTTTATCCATTTTGGCAGAACATACAATGCAATTTCTCTTGTTTTTCTATTCTCTTTTTATAATGTGATGTCCCAAAGATTTTTGTCACATTTTTTTCTAATTTGCCATTTACACGATTAATCTATGAAAAATGTACTTCATATTTCAGTTGACTTAGATGTGTGGATTTCATTTCTGAATGTCAGAATCTATCAGAGTGCATCTATCAATAAAGGCAGAAATATGCTTCTTTTATATAGTGATAGGAAATGTGGTAGATTTTAATGAATTTTTCTATGGACTAGGACTTCATCTTAAGTCTCTGAATATAGTGCTGGCAGCATGTTAAGTAAGATTGGGTTAAATATAGAGCAAGACTGCAGAATCCAGCCTCCACATTGTTATGTGGTTTAGCAGCGAATACATTTAAGTGAGCCATAGCCTTTGTACAAGTATCTCTGTAGGAGCTATAGGGTTTCAAAATCAAACTCTGTTTGATACCAGTGAGGGAAAAACATACAGCATTTTGTCAGTCGCTTTTCTAAATGCTACTGTCTGCAGTGAGCTGAAGGTATGATTAATTTCCAGCCCCCCTGTGACTGCTGCTGAAAAAAAAAGTCTTTTGAAACTAATTTGGAAAGCTGGGTTTCGCCATCAAAAGCTTTTGTGGGCCGTTTCAATCTCAAGCCAACCTTCAAATTGTCTGCTGTACTTTCCACAGGGAAGAGTTGAAAGCCTGTCTCCTCCACCTGGCCGAGCTGGAGGAAGAGAGGGACAGTTTGGAAATAGATATCGAGAGGGAGAAACAAGCAGAGAACAGGTAAAAATTAGTGCTGTTGTCAGAACATCTCTACTCTCATCATTTCTTAAAGTGTACAGTTATGGTAACAACTTTTGAAAGTTATTCAAGGTGACAAAATTTTGCCCTTTTCCACAAGTTACCACAGTTCCCTGGGTTCAAAACATAAACATGGTTTACATGCTTTGATCAAAATACCACAAGGATAAAGGACCACAGCACCGTTATTTTAGCAGCCCTGTTCAGAAAGGCTATCACATTATGAGATAAGGGGAGGAAAATCAGGGTCAAGCCCTTTTTGTCTCATGTTTACTGATTTAGGTAGGCCACGAAATATTGGGTTGTCTTATTTCACTGATTTTTGATATGGTTGGTGCTCCATTTATCCAAATAAATAAACAAATGCACTGAAAAAAGTGAATATATCCCCTTCTCCTGTAAAGTTACCATTTCTGAGGTCTTTTTGTGTCTAACAACAACGATATGTAAAAGGATATCCATTGTTGATGGAAGAGAAAAAGCATCTGTTCTTTCTCCATCCCTCTGCAGCGTTGCCGTGTTCCGCCTACGAACCCAGCATAAACGTCTGTGTGCTCAGCTCCAAGGGGAGGAGGAGCTAGAAGCTCATCTAACCATGGTCCTACAGGAACATGAGTAAGTCTGATACCTCCACACTGTCCACTAGGGTTTCCCGTCTTCTCATTTTCATGGTAGTTAGCTAATGAGTCTATTCACACATCATCAGTCTTAAAATAGCCCATAAACCAGTCTGTTTCTCTTTCTCATCATTCTACTAATGGCTATTTTCTTCCTTTCTTTTTCCATGAAGCAATTTTAATTAAAACCTTAGAAGCCACCCTTAGGATATATGTTCTATAGCACTGTAGCAGACAGTTGTAACTTTAAGACTTGTCAGGTAGTCCTACTGTGGTAGATTATTGTGCAGTAACCATTCTCAATATGTGTGTGTCTGTGTCTACTGACAAAGGAGCCCACTGCTTCCTTGCCACAGGTCTTTCACACAGTGGTACCTTTAACATTTTTGTGGATGTTTGATACAGACTGGAGCTTTGTGAGGTGGAGGTAGAGCTGGGTCGCTTCCTTGGCCTGCGTCATAAGGTGGAGCAGGAGGAAAATTTGTTCCAGGCCCAGAAACAGGAGAAATACAATCAGCGAATCCAGCGCGAGAAAGATGTTGCCAGAGGAGTCAGACTGAGAGAGCTGCGTGCCAAAAAGTGAGGAAAGTGATATGCCTGTGCACTAGTAGGTTGACTTTAATGTAACTTTTAACCTCACAAAGTTGTCACACAGCTCCAGGGACCTGGAGGTTGTGGGTTCAAGTCCCGATCCGGGTGACTGTCTGTGAGGAGTTTGGTGTGTTCTCCCCGTGTCCACGTGGGTTTCCTTCGGATGCTCCGGTTACTCCCCATGGTCCAAAAACACACATTGGTAGGTGGATTGACGACTCAAAAAGCGTGTGTAGGTGTGAGTGTGTGTCGCCCTGTGAAGGAATGGCACGTCCTCCAGGGTGTGTTCCCGCCTTGCGCCCAATGATTCAGGGTAGGCTCCGGACCCACCGCGACCCTGAATTGGATAAGTGGTTTCAGACAGCAAATAAATGCAGGAATGAATGAATGAATGAATGATATATTTTATTAACACTTTTTAGATAATCCAAGAATCCAATCTCACTAGACTAAGCAAGAGCCTTTAAAATTTAAAGGACTTATTAACACAATTATTCTGATAATTCCAAAGGTGTATTCAGACAGAGTTGTTATTGTGTGTCAGTAAACAGGAGAAGTTCTTGCGAGAACAGGCACAGCTTGATCAGAAGAGACGGGAACAGGCTTTAACAAGCCGACGGAAAGCAGTGGTCTTCCTCAAACAGTCTCTCAGCAGGTGACCTACACACATAAAGGAATGTTTCTCAGAGATTTCACATAGACACACTACACTGTAAATATTTTCTTATAAAAAATACAGCAGCTTGCTGACAGCTTAGCTACCAGTAAAGCTACTATTGATACACATTATTCATTACAATAATTTTACTTCTATAGCATTAAAATCACAGTGCCACCAGTGCCACCAGTGCCTGTATATCAAAGTCAAAGCTCCAGTAAACTTACCCAGCTTCTTTTTCACTCTACAGATACTCTGTAGCTCCTCCACCCACAATGACAACCTATTGATTCCACCTCTCATACAGACAGCATCAGAGACACTAATCTACTTCATGCTTACTATCTCAGTTATCTGATATTATAAATGCATTTCAAATTTAACTTATAGATTACATTTTCATTTCTTAATTTAATGCTGTAAAACTGGGAACATTACATCTATTCCTTTTTAATAAAATATCTATGTTATATGTTCATTGAAGGATGCGTCAGAAAGAGACAGAGAGAGAGGAAAAGAGGAAAGAGATTATGAAGAGGAGGATGGAGGCAGCCACATCACTGAAGGCCAATATAGCTGCCTCTCAGGTAGATAAGGGTATTAGAATTCAATAAATTAACATGTGAAGCTCACTGAAGCCGAGTATTTCAGAGGGAATCTGTCAGTGTAGTGAAGTGTGAAGAGAACTTTACTTATTTCTTTGATATATATAACTGAAAATCTACTATCATGCCTAATATTTACAGCCAAACATGTTATTATATGTATGCTTTAGGACACCTTAACACTACAGTGTCAGGTTTCAGACAGATGATTAAAAAATTACAGGCATCAGGAATTGAAGAAACAATGTCATGCCTCATTCCTCATTTAAATAGAAGCCAAGCAAAATGATCCAAAGAGAAGGCAACAGTGTAATCTGTTCAGCTACAGACATCATAGTTCACAGTAGACAGAGTTTCTCTGTCAAATTAAAAACGATAATATACTGCATACACATATTTACTGCACTATGGAATGAACCTTAGTGTCTGCATCTTGTTACATGTTGAGGACCATCATCTCCTCCTTTATAACACCTCTGGTTGTAAACAGCTATATTTCAGTTTTATAGCATACTGCATTCTTAACAACCCAGTTTAAAAAATGTGGGTCAGCCTAGTGTTGTGTAGCTTTGATGTAATATTGAATTATTGTTGCATAATTGTGCAAAAAAAGACTTGTAGACTTTAATATATAATGATATATTCAACACAAAGTCTTGATATATGAAGAGAGAAAAAAAACACTCCTGATACATTTCCAAAAATAAATAAGAAGAAAAACAATTGGACTTAGACTGATGCCAGCCAAGATCAGTTGGAAGTTACTCTGCATTGCGTAAACTACTGGATATGCACATGAGACATGAAGCCAAAATTATCACCATTATAAACAATGTTTTTTTTCCCGATTTGTCTGTTTCCAGGAAACGCTGCGTGTTAGACAGGCCAAGGAGAAAGCCCGCTTGCAGAAGCTGAAGCAGGATGAGAAACGTCAGAAAGAATCACTTCAAACAGCAGGAATGAACAGCATCAAAATCATGTATCTGCAGAAAGCACAGGAAGACCTCTACAGAAAACAAGAGTAGGAGTTCTCAGAAAATGGCAAATTTTCATTTTATTCCTCTGTTATAATATTGAGACCTGGTGGTTTGGAAGTCACACAATTCACACAGCTCCAGGGTCCTGGAGGTTGTGGGTTCAAGTTCCGATCTGGGTGACTCTGTGAGGAGTTTGGTGTATTCTCCCCGTGTCCACATGGGTTTCCTCTAGGTGCTCTGGTTTCCTACCTCAGTCTAAAAACACACTTTGGTAGGTGGATTGGCTACTCAACAGTGTCCATTGGTGTGAGTGTGTGAGTGAATGTGTGAGTTGCCCAGCAGGGAAAAAAAAAAAAATTCCCTAAAATAAAAAAAAAAAAAAAAAAAATATATATATATATATATATATATATATATTTTTTTTTTTTTTTTTTTTTTATTATTTTAGGGAATTCCGGGAGAGGCTGAAAGCCAGGCGGCTGGAGATTGAGTCCAAACTGCTCCTGGAAAAAGAAGAGAAGGAGAAACAGGAGAAACGACGTGTGATCTTCTTCCCTCCTGTGACTCAGAGTATGGCACTGAAGCAAAGAGAGCAGAGGTTGTTACGGAGCATTCTGCCTCCATCACCACCAGCAGCAAAGCGAGAGGTATCTAATGTTATCATATACCTTCATCCACGTTACAGAAAGCAGAGGGTTATCAGTTGATGAGTTATTAAGCTGAATTGGTAGAGCTGCTAGAATTAATAAATCACTTTTTGCTATTTTCAAAATAACAGAATGTAAATAGCTTCTTGTAGCTCACAGTTTTAGAGCACTGTAAAGATTTAAAGACAACTGTGTTGCAAATAACTTTACAAAAAAAGTTTACTTACCAGACATATCATGATCAGGTAATTCTCTTTGTTGAGACATGAGTGGAATATTTTATTATTGCTGTTTGAGAGGAGGCGTCACGGTGGCGCAGCATGTAGTGTCGCAGTCACACAGCTCCAGGTGTGACTGTCTGTGAGGAGTTGGTGTGTTCTCCCCGTGTCCGCGTGGGTTTCCTCCGGGTTCTCCGGTTTCTTCCCACGGTCCAAAAAAACACGTTGGTAGGTGGATTGGTGACTGAATGGTGTGTGTGTGTCTGCGTTGCCCTGTGAAGGACTGGCGCCCCCTCCAGGGGCTGCACCCAGCTGCCTTGCACCCAATGATTCCAGGTAGGCTCTGGACCCACTGCGACCCTGAATTGGATAAACGGTTGCAGATAATGAATGAATGTTTGAGAGGAACATTTATACACATGTTCAAATTTAAATGTTTATGTCTGAATTTTTTTTTTTTTAATGGACCTGTTTACCACTATTTTTGGGAACTGATGAAACCAGTTGCTGTAGTTTTGAAAGTGAAATATTTCCCCATTTTTGTTTGACCTTGGATATTAGCAGATCAATAGTTTAGGATCTCCTTTTTCCTGCTGCTTAAAAGGTGAAAAGTGTGGACTGCAGGCAGCCCATGTTTGCACCTTGACACTTTTAACTTTTAACAGCCATGCTGTTGTAAAATCTGTATGGTAGAAAAGTAAGTAAAAGCAGATAAAAAACAAAGTGAGCATATACTTTGTTAATCATTATTCTTATTGGTGATGACAGAAGATTTTGACCAAGCGCCCGGCATCATCACCTGCCATCTCCAGGAGTAACTTCAGCTCCTCCTCTGATTCAGAGAAGGATGAGAGAAGGAACGAGGTAGAGGAAGCTGTAGAGGAAGCAGGAGGAGAGGGAGAGTGCCTGGTCCAGCCTGAGTTCTCTGGCCTCTGGGACCGCAAACACAGTGATTACACGGTAATTTGCCACATCACATCAAACCACAGAAGCCTGCTCACTTACAGCAGATTACATAAATTCATATTGGAATGCATTTGGCCATGCCACATCCGATACAATCACTTTAAAGGATTTAACTCAGTGATGTAATCTAGCAGCCATCAACAGTAGCAATGTCAGGACTGCAGATTTTCCCCCTTCAATATCTGTAATATAGATGTTGCTGTATTTCCAATAATATATGAATTGATTTCACAAATGGACCATCCCAGTGATTTCCATGGTGTTTCGACTAGGTTTTGTACATTGTCATTTCAACTTATTCAAAATCTGTTTAACTCTTGCTCAGGTAGTTCAGACTTGATCCATTAAATTTACAGTTTAAAAATAGTGCTTTACAGAAAATAAAAATTGATTTCTGCAATTATAGCACACTGAAAAACTGAGGACACAATCTATAGTCATTTACTCCCACATACAGTTTTACAACAAAAGCCTTTTTGAGATTGATTTGGTTTCTGCCCCTTGTAGTGTGAATGTACTGTAAATTATCCAAAGATTGTGAAATGAAATTGAAAGAGCAGGAAAAGAGCAGATTTTGGATGCTGTTAGCTGCCTGTCAGTCTAGGCAAGGCAAGGAAAGTTTATTTGTAGGGCACCTTTCATACAAAAGCAATTCAAAGTGCTTTACAGAAGAAACAGTTAAATTAAAACCAATTATAAAAATCATAAAAGTCCAATAAAACAAGTAAAATATTGCAGTAAAAGTAAATAGATAAACAGTCCACTGTAATGGGCTTATGTCTGAGAAAATATAACATATAATTGTTTTTATTTTACTTTCTAAACAATAGTAGTCCTATATAGGTACAAATCAAGTTTATAAGTTGAACTACTGGGAGAGAAATGAAGGTGAATTGACAGAAAAGGAGAGTTAACCTTTGTTCAAAAAGACCTACAGGACCTTTTTTCCTGTATACCTACATCATAGCCCTGTAGATCTGCAGTGATGCACTTCACTTCAGATTTACTAGTTGCAGTCAAACTTCAAACCCAAGATGACACTCTGCCCAGGCTCAGACTGAGTGCAGCCAGCCGTGTGGAAGACACTGGATCTTTGTGTGTTAGCTGCAGAACAAAAGCTGTGGTGCAAACTGTACCACAGAAATGGGTCTAGTGAGCCCTATTAAAAGGCTGAATGTGATTAAGAAAAAAATAAAACCAAGAGTGGTCTCATGGCACTGGTTCTGTTGGAATCAGCAAAAGGGATGGCTGATTAGGTATGTGATAGCAGAAAGGGGAAAACAGCAGTGATTATTATTTTATATATTTTGAATAGTAGTTTGCTACATTATATATATATAATACGAAATTAAGGCTATTACTATTTCCTACCATTGTTGCAATAACAGTCGTTAGGCTAGATTTTAGCACATAGCTGTAAGGATTTCATGGCATATAACCAGAAGGGGTCAGGTACTGATGTTGAAGGTTTAGTTCTGGATCAAAAAGCCTGTCCAACAAATACAAAAAGTACTGGTTGGGGCATTTTCAAAGAAATAAAGGCATTAAGATGATTTGAGGATCAACATTGTACTTTAAAGGTTCACTACATTCACCTGCCAGGCGAAAGGTGTGTATTTGTACACTTTCTTAACAAATTTCTTTGAAAATTGAAAATTAAAACGAAAGGCAACATAAGTAAAGTATGTTAGAATGTGGCCCAAATGAATTCCTTATGACAAAAACATACCTGTTTACTGGACTTTCCCAACAGCTTACCGAGTATTTGATGGCAAACAATTTAAGATTTTAAAGTAAAATTTTGCTCATTACTCTTTATCTCAGCTCTAATTTTCTGCATTTCTGCATTTGTGTAGGATATGGATTTTGCCTGCTCTTTCGTTTCAGTTAATTAAAGATGACAGTTTGGCATTTTAGCTAGTAACATTTAATGCAGTAAACAACCTTCCTGCTTTTTTTTACTGTTTTTCCTATATGCAGAGCCTCAGGCTTAGCAAAAGAAACACACACACACACACACACACACACACACACACACACACACACACACACACACACATATATACTCTTGAAGATTTACTTAACTGACAAAAATACAAAGAAAGTATTTGCCAAATGCTTTCACCTACTAACTTCATTGTTTTGTGTAAATATCATCAAATTAAGAGCTTGATGTCTGCAACTCACACAGTTGAGAAAAGCTGAGAGAGAGGCAGAGTACTCACTGTGGTACAACAAACTTTCATTTTAATGAAATTTGTAACCATGGTTTTTTTTCCCCATTATTGCTTGATATAGTACTTCAGCTGCTGCGCCATTAGTGACATACCTCATCTGATAATAACACACATTTCCAGATGGTGGGCGGCACAGTGGCACAGTAGGTAGTGTCGCAGTCACACAGCTCCAGGGACCTGTTCGAGTCCCGCTCCGGGTGGCAGTCTGTGAGGAGTTTGGTGTGTTCTCCCCGTGTCCGCGTGGGTTTCCTTCGGGTGCTCTGGTTTCCTCCCACAGTCCAAAAACACACGTTGGTAGGTGGATTGGCGACTCAAAAGTGTCCGTAGGTGTGAGCGTGTGAGTGAATGTGTGTGTTGCCCTGTAAAGGACTGGTGCCCTGGCACCCAAGGACTGGTGTTCTTGCCTTGCACCCAATGATTCCAGGTAGGCTCTGGACCCACCGCGACCCTGAACTGGATAAGTGGTTACAGACAATAAATGAATGAATGAATGAATGAATGAATGAATGAATGAATGAATTTTCAGATGGTCTTTTTTTGACCATCTCAAATGTGCTCACACCCAGAGAACCCAGCAGTATTTCTGCATAGTGTTGACGTATGGATTTCTTCTTGCATAGTACAGTTTGAGGCTGCATTTATTGATGCAGCGACGGACTATATCAAGTCACAGTGGTATTCCAAAGTACTCCTGAGCCCATGTGTCTATATTTATCACAGAATCATGATGGTTTCTCAGGTAATGCCATCTGAGGGCTTGAAGTTAATGCATTAAACAGTGGTTTTCTGTCCTGCCCACATACTGAGATTTCTTCAGATTGCCTGAATCTTTTCCCAGTGTTTTGGACAGTAGATAGTCTAGCTTTGAAAATTGTTTAAAAACTATGTTTAAAAACTATGTAACTCAAATATTCTATATATTTTTCACTCTTAATTCTTAAGTAGATATTCTTGAGTGTGTCGCAGACATCAAATTCAAAATTTGTTTATATTTACAAAGTTTTTCTTGCACTTTACTTAAGATCTTAATTTCCTGGGAAACAGGGTTTGTATATTGCACTAGCCTATTTAGATTCATCTGAATATATTATCCAGCCTGATCATACCAGCTCATTATATTTTTAAATACTTCTTAAAATGTTGAATTTCCCTACTCAAGTATGATTCTCTTTAAAAAAAAAACACAGTCTTTTATGTGCACTGGGTAGCAGAGACTTAAAAGACTGAGAATAAAATTTTTTGATGCTTACTGAGGGTGGTATCCTGGGGTTGCAGTATATTCATTTTTCAGTAGCTGAATTATGTAAAAGGTAGATTTATAATTTTGCACATTCATAAATGCTGACATTTCTGAAATACTTTGGGTTAAAGTTCAAAAGGAAACTCCTTTAGTAGCAGTCATCTACTCTGAAAAAGCCATGGGTTTAATTTATTTTGATTCAAATATGTCTAATACATAATGTCTACTTGAATAAATTGTGCGCATCACCCAGCGATTCCATGAGCTGGTAAAAATTCATTGAAATTCACTACAGTTTTTTCTCCACATATCTGCAATTATAATTTTAAAGTAAGATAAGCTCATTTTAGGTATTGGCATTGACTCCTGTATCTAATGGCATGTTAGTTAAATGGTATTTGAAATCTAACCTATGTGTATTTACTAGGATATTTTCATGACAAAGATGTCAAGATGTCAAAGGCATTTGTAAATCGCTCTGCATAAAAGCATCTGTTAAATGACGTCAATTAAATAAAATAATAAAATAAATAAATATGTAAGTATCTGGCATGTAAAACTCTACAAGACAAATAAAATCATATGCAGTAAAATATTTGCATTCATAAATGTCTATAAAAATGTACATTCAAAAAATTCTTTACCTGCTGTTCTGCTTACAGATTTGTCTGATGTCTAAAGCCTTAGTTGTGAGGATGTTCTAAATATTGTTCTTGTTATTGTTTCAGCTCTGACAGTGATGTCAATGAGTGTGTTTACATGCACATCATTATCTGATAACTTGAGATAATGAGGTGATGGGAATGATCCATTGAACCAGTTAACAAACATTTTAGTAAAGTGATAATGAGAAGTCAGGGTTTACATGAGCCAGTCACTTATCAGATTAATTTTTTGCAACTGTCAATTGTCTACTCAATGCCATAATGTAAATGTAAATGACATCAGCAGTTTTGTTTTTTAATTTTCCATTTGCGTACTTTTGAAAATAATTGTGTAGATATGTTGTGAAAATACAGTACTGAGCAGGAATCTTAAGGAAAGTGAGTGTTTGAAACTGTTCATTTTGGCAGTAAACATCAGAATAAAAAGGGGGGGCAGAGGAGTTAAAACCCCATGCTGTGAACAACATTTCACACCTCCTCAAAAGGATAGTTGTACTGAGGTAAAACATACACACTGCTGCTTTACACATCTTAAAACCATCATCAGGTGTTTGCTGTTTCGATAATGAAGTGTTATTTGTTGGCTCCCAAGAGGTGCAGTGGTCTATGCGTTGGCCCCTGTCATCAGGAGACAGCAATTTCAGTCCCCTGTCGTGCAGCCATCCGAGGCTAGGTGTCCTAAAGAGTTAGAAACAAGGCTATAGTTTGCCTCACGTGTCTTGGAAGAAATATGTATTCACCCCTAGCCTCCCAAGGCTGGTGATATGTTGTTCAGTTGGAAGTTGACTAATGACAGACATTGGGGGAGATAAACCAATGGGTAAAACAGAAAATGACTAATAGTTAGGCAGAAAATTCACAGAAAATTAAATAGAATTGCTTTGGTTACTCATATAGAATATGGCAGGTCAATATGCTTTATACATGATGATTTGACAAAATAAAACAAAATGATTAATCCACTTGGGGAAGTTGTCTAAAGCACAACTCACTGAATATTCTTCTGAATTTGTTCCATGTACTTACATATGTCCACTAGAGGGGTCCTCAAATCATAAATTTTAAGTATGCACAATTTAGGCACAATTTCATCTTACTGCTGGACAATGTCAAGGGCACTCTGTTTTAAATACGCACAACATGTGAAAATAACTAGATATGCACCACAATAATTTACTCATCCCTAGTGGATGCGAAATAAAATTTTCTCATATGTATAAAAAAAATACTGCTGAAGTTCTTAAGATACATTAGACATTAGGATATCTAAGCAAACTGAATAACAGGAAATTATTTGCTTTGCCATGAGATAGTTCACAGTGGAGGTTGTTTGAGCCTGTTTCAATGAATATGTTTGGGCACTTTTGGATATATGTTTTGCTAATTGTCTAAGTAAACATGAGTGTCTAAAAAATCATAATTTAACAGGAGAAGGAATATACATTGTTAGATTTCAAGGGAAAATTAATTGTAGGTTAGAGACAATATGGGCGGCATGGTGGCACAGCAGGTAGTGTCGCAGTCACACAGCTCCAGGGACCTGGAGGTTGTGGGTTAGATTCCCGCTCCGGGTGACTGTCTGTGAGGAGTTGGTGTGTTCTCCCCGTGTCTGCGTGGGTTTCCTCCGGGTGCTCTGGTTTCCTCCTACAGTAACCGTAATCCCAGAAAAAGTGTCCGTAGCTGTGAGTGAATGCGTGTGTGTCTGTGTTGCCCTGTGAAGGACTGGCGCCCCCTCCAGGGTGTATTCCCGCCTTGCGCCCAATGATTCCAGGTAGGCTGTGGACACACCACGACCCTGAACTGGGTATGCGGGTACAGATAATGAACGAATGTTAGAGACAAAATGGAGATGTGAGGCTTTATCCTAAGAGAAATTATTTTCCAAATGTAATATTTGAAGAATATTATGTGGCTTCTATAATATTTAAGGAACATGTATTTTATGTTTCGTTTTTGTCCAGTAGGTTGAATGGTGCATTATAGTTAAGATTAGAATGAATTTATAGTGGTGCCCCCTCCAGGGTGTGTTCCCACCTTGCGCCCAGTGATTCCAGGTAGGCTCCAGACCCACCGCAACCCTGAACGGGATAAGTGGTTTCAGACAATGAATGAATGAATATAAAGTCTGAATGAATATATAGTCTGACTACATATATTTCAACTTTTGAAATCAATTATATATTGTACGCTTTCTGCTTTCCCTTGCGATAACAATGCAACAAAAGCAGTGCTATTATAGTCATGCTACACATGTTCCCGCTCAGAATACTGAAAGAAGCTTATTTTCTTTGATGAATCATGTGTCATATTTCATCCAACACTGAATAACATGACCAGTGAGGAGTGTGCACTTTATGGTCTGAAACTTTGACAGCGTGCCACAAAATCAGTGGAATTCTTCTTCCAAAAATAATGAGGCAGAGTGATGAAGTTTTAATGAAACTGACCTAGAAGATGGTGGTGAAAATGACTCTAAAGCATCTTTAAGAAACACATTTTCTTCTGATAGCTGCTATAGTTCAATTTAGCCATGGCTCAATCATCTGCATTGTAGTGCTTCAAATTATGTATTGATTAGAACAAATGGGATATAGGCCATTCAATAGAACTAGACAGAATGACTGTCAGAACAAAACCTTGTATGTTCTTTTTTTTTGGACTGATTTGGAACAGGCTTCCTGTCTTTTACATGTTAACATTTTATAGTGAGTGGTGTGATAGAAATGCTCCAAAAATATTGTTCCACTAACTTCTATTCAAAATATAGAAGGTTTTCTCTTTCTCCTGTAATTATAATCATACACAAGATAAGATGTAAAATATCCAATGCTAATCCATTAGAGCTTCACATAGGGCCCACCTCACTCTCTTCCTACCTGCAGCCACCATCATAAACGGCCACACTAAGGTTGCCGTGAACGTTTATGATCTGATCAGCAACCGGCTATTCTTAACATCTACGATTACTCATTGAGCCCAGCCCCTGAGTACCCAAACCAGTCACTGTATTACTAGTTCTTCACAGGGGTCATCAGGTAGGCACCTCCCCTCATCAGTGTTTCACTGAATTAAGCTCACAATACCTCCAGAAAGCTCAACAGGGAAGTCTGGCATCCCAGAGCCACCCCCTCCAAGCCAGCTTTACAGTCTTATCTTACCCTTTACCATCAACAACCGTAAATCCACACTGGCCTCCCTGGTGACTAAGGCATGCTCAGTGCCACCAATTCCATGAGAACTTTACATGCCATGTCACCAACAATCCCAGTAGCAACTCTAAAGTGCATTTCCCCAAGTAATCTGTGCTCTCCTTATATACAACCACTAACTAGACCTTTCAGACTGTTTCTGATCATTCCTTCACAGCTGTCCTTAGTTTCAGTTTGTGTATATCTTGTATTAAAAAAGAAGCGAAGGTCCTACACTCATACTCCAAGAATAACAGGCTACATTTAGATCCATTTGCTAAATCCTTTTGACTGAATTAACTTAAATACACTGTAAAAAAAAGGATGACTTATTAAGTGAAAACACTTTATATCTAATCAATATGAGATTATTTTTAGACTTTTTGGATTTTTGGATTGTTTCCTTAGATTTATAGAATGATTAAATTACATTGTCAGATTGTTTAGTAAAAAGGTCTAGAAATAGGTTACATAATCTCATACTATGCTTACAACCATGTTATAATGAGAAATATTTGAAATATCGACTCATTGCTAAGGCAAGTTATTTTTTACAGTGATTTTGGAAGGTGAATTGTATTTTCTACAGGCTGCTCAATGTTTTTCTTTTTTCCAAACTGAAAACTTTTAAGAGCACAACAGATGAAGATACTCCTCTGAAAATACCTCATCTGAAGTCAATGAAGACAGTCCAGGACAAAAGTTTGGCTTCAAAAGCTGCCAGAATAGCTGCAGTAGGCAAAGAATTAAAAGGTCCACCATTCGTCAGCAAGCCAGAAATCATCTTTTTTAAGGTAGATACTGCTCACCGGTTCTCATTTAATCTTCTTCAAACATATTCTGTTATTAAGCTTGTGTGTGTGTGTGTGTGTGTGTGTGTTTATGCTGGGTTTTGAATCCCATGCTGTTTTGCAGGATTTTGATGTTGGAAAGACTTACAAGAAGAAAGTTGTGCTTACAAACATCTCTCACAACACAAATTACTGCAGACTTCTGGGAGTTTCACAGAATCTCATGGATTTCATATCAGTAAGGTGAGCCTATTCATAACGAATTATGTACACCCTTCATTTGTTTAATTAGGGCCAGTAAATGCAAGTAATTAATTTTTAGCGGTTCAATTGATTAACATATTTAGAAAAAGTGTTGAAATTAAAGAACCATGAAAGACCATCAAACAGTCACCATCTAGATAAGTATCACCTTGTAGACTGTACTTAAAGATTTGTGAGATCATCTCTTTTGAAATGCATCTTCTTTATTTGTTTCTGTCCATACTTCCACTGTGAGAAAGCAACTTTACGGGTCTGAAGGCATTAGTTGCAAGAAACCATTACCGCAGCATTCGACAATCATATATTATCCCCAATTCCTAGCTCTTCTGTGATATGAAGCTGAATTCAGCTTCTTATTTGGCAGCTTTCTGTGAGAAAATATTATAGTAGCTTGTTTCATCGTTTAATGGAACTGCAAATTTACTAGCTAACCACCAAGACATCAGCACACTGCTAGCAATGTTTTATGCTAATTATGAAGTAAAGGGTCATAATACACTGAAACTACATTATGCTAAGATGATATAATGGTTTTTAAAGGAGAAAATGCTGACATTTGTGGGGTAGGACTATTAAGGGGCAAGGTGTGAATTGGGATTGGAAGCTGTAATAATACATTTTTTGTCTCTGTCAAAAGAAAAAACTGGTATCTCTTAAATAGTAACTTTACAGGAAAAGGAAAAAAACCTTCTTAAGTTTCAATGGAAGTCAAGGTAAAAAGATTTTATTTCAAGTAATTTTGAACTGAGTTTTTCATTTCATCATAACATTTTCACAATTTGAGGGATATATTCTGTGGTCAAATTATATTTAAATGTATATTTTGTCAACTAAAAATTGACAAAAATGTGGAGATACATATTTTTCTTTTTACAGCAACAAAATATATATTGCATTTAGCCTTTGAGGCTTCTATGATATTCAAATATACACTAAATATTAATAATGTACTAAATTCCAGGTTTGACAGGAAATTAAATAAACAAAGTGTGGTCTCTGTATTTCTGCGCAGTACTGAATCTGATGAAATCTCCATTTCAAAATTTCCCTATGGCTTGAAGCCATGGCTTGTTAATGCCAAAATAATTGACCTTTAAAAGGGATTCTGTCCCTTTCTGTCAGGTTGGATGTTTATATAATCAGAATCAATCTGTGTTTGTGTGGAAGTGAGCAGCAGTAGTAAGACTCTGCTCTCCTTGCCGTATGTCTGTGCCTTCTTTGACGCCCCCAGAAAATCTAAAAATGGCTCCATTTCTCTCTCTCTCTCTCTCTCTCTCTCTCTCTCTCTCTCTCTCTCTCTCTCTCTCTCTCTCCCTCTCTCCCTCTCTCTCTTTTCTCTCTCCACGTTCTTTCACTTTATGCCAGAGCCCCCTCTCCTGAGTTTCAGTGTCACATGCATTCACACTTATACACACACATACGCAGAGGCACACTCTCGCACTCTCACACAGCTTCCTGTCTCACTTTGCCAAACACAGGAAATAGGCTGATGGCACACATGCAGTTTGATTATTTTTTATTTGCTTCTTTTTGTATATCAGTGTGGGCTTTTTTTAGATTTTTTACATTTTTTTAACAGCCTACTGATGACAAATGTTTCCTTTTTCCCAGCATGGCATGCCCACATCCCTTCCCTGGTTCCATCCTCTCCATCAAGAGAGGATTCATTACTGCTTCCTGAAAAATATTGCATCCATTTCTTATATTCAAGCATTTAAAGCCCTCCTCCAGACTTATCCACAAATCACAGTCAGTATTTTTGGTAAAGTGTTGCAAAGCACTAGTGCTCACATAAAAAGCTCATAAAAATATATACAAAGATATGTTGTTGCTGTCAAGATACAGTCTTGTGTTTCCACCATATCTGTAGTTAAAGGAGATTTAAAAACATCATTAATTTACTGACTGAAACATTTTTTATCACTTAATTGTGAGTGGGCTACAGCAGTCTAAAGGGCTGGGTTAAGAGTGGTATGCAAAAGCTGGAACACCCTTGGACCTGAGAGATTTTTTTGATTACTTTATTTACATCAAAATAAGTTGCATGTCCTCAGGGAACAAATATATTTTTGTTGTTTCTGTGCAAATGTAGGACATAATAACGTTGCAAGAAATGGGTTTATATAGGTTTTATATATGTAAAAAAACAAATGGTGGCACTATAGCCAATTAGGGGGGACTCACTGAAATATTGGACTTGGGGATATATATATATATATATATATATAAATATTGGCCAAAAACTTTGGGATAAACAAAATGTTAAATAATAATAGTAAAATATATGTAAAAAAAATAAAACAATCATGTAATTTGACCAGTGGAGCCCAAATTTTCGCATGCAGCTTTTGTGAATGTGTTTGATGACATCACAAAAGCAGTTAATTCAAAGAAGACCAGCTTCGTTTCAATCTATGGACTTTAAGGGGGAGTGAAATGTAAATCATTATATACCACATTCAAGAGAAGCAGGCTTGGGCCTGGACGGTCAGCATTTTAATACATACAATTGGCTAGGGAAAAATCCCTGACTCTTCCCAACATTCATGGCTGAGGGGCCGTTGAACTACGCACCTGAACTCCAACTGCTCCCGAGGCACATGTGTGCCTGTCCAACTTCTTTTTGGTAACTGTTTCTAGTACAGTAGTGTGTGTGTGTGTGTGTGTGTGTGTGTGTGTGTGTGTGATGCCGAGGCACAATTTCATCTTACTGCTGGACAATGTCAAGAAAAGCATGTTAATTGAAAAGCGTGATACATTATTTAAATATAGACATTTCATTTCGGCCTTAACACCATAGGTCCTTTAAAATCAGTATAAAAAGTCAGTTATGCCTAACTTTTAAAGGGCACTCTGGGAGGTATTATAATTGCAAAGTTGTGTAGCTTTGAAGAGAGTCTATTGTATCTGAAACTGAACTCATTCAGCGCACCAGAAATAGAATAATGATGAATCATTCATAAGAGGGTTATTATGGACAGGCCCAAGGTCCTTTTCAACATGGCATGAATTGAAGAGTGGACATTAAAGGGCAGAAAAGCAGTTAGGATGGTCTCCTTAGGCTAGGGGTGAAGAAAAGTGTGTGCAGCTAATTAGTTCAACTCTTTGAGCTAAGCCCATTACCTTGAACTCACCTGGGATAAATTAGCCAGATTTTTATCTGACTAGAATTTGGCTGCCTCATTTAAGGAGACAGACATTTGTGGGAGACATTAGGCACAAGCAGGTGGCATGGTGACGCAGCAGTGTCGCAGTCACACAGCTCCAGGGACCTGGAGTTGTGGGTTTGAGCCCCACTAAGAGTGACCGTCTGTGAGTAATTTGCTGTGTTCTTGCTGTGTCCATGTGGGTTTCCTCCCAAAGTCCAAACACACATTGGTAGGTGGACTTGCTACTCATTGCTTATAAACAGTTTGTGCTTATTCAAAAGCAGGATTTATGACACCTTGACTACTGGGCTCTGTTTGGTCAGTCCAATTTGTAGGTGACTGACAACATAGACATCTGTAAGTTTGTTTCTAAAACTTGTCATACATTTTTCTTGCAAATAAGAATTCATTTATATGAAAAAAGCATTTAAAGCTGGGACACACTGTTAACACTCTGGGTAAAAAGCACTGATGCATTGACTAAAAGCCAAAAGAAAATTGCAACAATATCCATATGGTTAAATGAGGCTATTATTCCTCAACCTCAAGCAAACAAGTGGGATTAATAGGTGCATTTAAGTTTTGATGTCGAAGAATTTTTGCAGTGGAGCCATGACCCAACTTCATAGGACCATGAGTTTAATGTTAATTTCTGATAGTGCTCTTATGGGATTCTAGTTTTTATGTTACCACTAACCAGACAGTGGTGCTCATGGCAGTGGTTGATCATTCTAGGATCAACAAAGATATTTCGAGCTTTCATATTTTACAGTGATTCCTTCAGTAAAGAGCTCTAATATTGAGCTGTTGCTGGTGCTATTTGTCTTTTCCATTTGCAACATCTAGGTGGAACCCATTGTTTAGGCTACTCATTGAATTTTCAGTCAGTAATGATTGATTTCACTATGACTCCATAATTATGTTAGTGGTTGATCTGACAGCTCATTTCAAAGATCCTGAAGGCCAAACCAAAGAGTATGCTAGCTTGGTTATTTTATATTTATTTATATTTATATTTATTCCTTATTTACCTTTTCAAGGATTAATAAAGTGAGAGAATTACTACAATACTTTCAGAGTTTAAATACATTATTATATTAAATATTGTAGAACAATTTATCTTAATTTTAGGTTTCTTCACTCACTTTACTACACT
Source organism: Hoplias malabaricus (assembly GCF_029633855.1). NCBI lineage: Eukaryota > Metazoa > Chordata > Actinopteri > Characiformes > Erythrinidae > Hoplias > Hoplias malabaricus. The sequence goes on from NC_089813.1 coordinate 15,314,062, forward strand.
TTAAAGGTTTGGAACAAGGTAATAGTCAGTTATGATCACAGTACAGTACAGAAGATGTAAATTGATGTAAGTGAAAGACTTTTCTACTCAGCTTCACATCTTGGTCTCCAGTTTTTTTCAAGGTCTCGTTTGAAAGGGGCATTGCTTCTCCCTCTTCTATTAGACAGAGAGACTCGAGGAGGTCAGAGACATCAAGCACAGTAACACAGAGAGTCGTTAGTACATTTAAGCACTGTATCTGTTGAAATATTTACAGGCAAGTGGATGTTTGTGAGAAGAGCTAGTGACCTGTGAGGGTGTGAGGTGCATTCGTTCCTGTAACACTGTAAAAAGACTGCTGACATATCTCCAGAAACAGTGAAAGAGACGGAAATGGAACAGAAAGTGAAAAGGGGAAAGAAATTGCTGGAAAATGTGGGTTGGAAAAATCTGGTGCAGACAGATGGTGCTTCTGTGATCCAGCCTTAAAATCTAAAATATTCGAAGGCTGTCTGTTCATGAGGAAATTATCAGCCTTCCATATATCCATCCACCCATTTATCCATCTATCCATCCATCCATCTGTGTGTTTTGCTTCTGCTAGCACTTGGCCATACTGCATTGATTTTTTTTTTCTTCTGAGCTGTAAGCAAGCAACTACTGGCTGTTGTGAGGATTTCTCTCTTCAGAAAGAAACTACACACGTTACCCAATACTGTAGATGACTGGCCTTTATATGCTTTTATATGTTAGTATTTCTGTTTATTGTTTTTAGACATGTTGTTTTTCCAAATCTTCCATCAGTAAAGACGTCAGTAAACATTAGAAAACAGAGCTAAAATCAGTGCTCTAATGCCGATTTTTCAGATAGAAATACGAGAAGTTTGTTCATTGCATCAGATGTAATTTTTAGGCTGACAGGTGCTGACAGCCTGTCTTGCATTCCTAAGACATATGTGAGCAAATAACATAAAAACCTAGTGTTTTATTTACAAAGCAGCAAGTGGGTAATCATTAAAAAACAAGTTATGTTATATAAAAAGTAAAACACATTTAGCACATTATATTTTATTTAAATTAAATGTGCTTCCTATTTGCTATTAATAATAATTCATTCATAATTTCATTCGTAGCAGGAGTCAAAATATTAAAGTTTAACCCAAAAACAATGATGTAGTTTCCCTGAAATAATGTGGCTTTATTGCAGTAAAATGCAGTTATTAAAACACTCATTTCTATTTGTTGTGTCTAAATGATAAGGTTCGGCTGAAATTGCAGGCAGAGGCTTATATAGTATTAGAGCTGTAAATTGCAAACTAACTTCTCTCCATCTGTTCCACACCACTTTTAGTGTGGAATTGTCCTGTAGCAAGTGGTTAGGCAAAGCCACTGACTTCTACACAGAAGAATGTGGTTCAACCCTATTTGGATAAGCAAAGATCAGTAAGAATGGATGACTAGAGTTTAATTTCGTGCTCGGATCACAGATCAGTAATAACTGAGGTTGATCAGCTGATGTGGGATGCAGTCTTTACATCGTACTGTACCTGACTAATTAAAAGCTGGTGCTGAGATACTCAGATGGTGAGTGGTAAAATTCCCCTCTTGGTGTCAGAAAGGGAACCAAATCGGAAAGGCTTGTTGAGTCCAAGGTTTTCTGTCTTACAGTCCACCAAAACCTGACAGCTGTGTTATTTCAAAATTTGTGGACTGGTAGCCTCCAGATACCAATATGTATTTGCACAAACTTTCACAAACTGAAAAAGTGCACAGTTTCATATGTGTCCAATTTAATTCTACAAGACACACAAGCTTTTTCCTACTGTTTGTGGCATCTGTAAAGATACGATACCACATATAAATGTACACATATCAAATATAAGCATTTTCACATATTATTTGAGAACTTGTAGGTCACTCTTGTGGAGAAACATCAGTAAACTAAACTTGAGTGAGTGTGAGTTACAAACTAGGTCCATGAGGTGTTTTGCAGGCAAAAGTACAATGCCAAAATATAATTTCATGCATTCAAAATGGCAGAAAGATTGCAAATTTTGTAGGTCTGAAAGTTAAACTCTGTTCTCAATTTCAGGTTTGAGCCACCAGGGCCCATGTCGGCAGGCATGGCTTGTGAACTTGAAGCTGTTTTTAGGCCAATGGTAAGGTCTGTTACTATGCTTGATTCTTAAAGATACAATATATCTATGGGTAGAAAAAGAGAACTCTGCCGTTGAACAAACTCTTGTATTAAGGCTTTAATTGCACTGAACTGCTTTCAGTTTCAAATCATGTTGAAACATAACTTCAAACAAAACCTCTGATAAAAAAAATTCTGAAAAAAAAACAGTAATCTGAAACTCAGATTTTCATATCAAACTTAACATTTGCTGTTGTATGTACATCACCTTTATTAACTTTTTAAAAAAAGCTGGAATACTTCTATTTCATCTATGCTATGTGCTAATCATTCTTCTCCAAACAGCATTCGAGTGTCTAAATACCTACCGAATTGTCTACATAGGCACTATTTTTGGTGGAAGATGAATGTATTTGTATTAGCCTTCTAACTGTTCTTTCGCTAGTTAACTAGCTTGCAAAGAATGAAAAGACTGTTCAACTAGCTAGCATACAATCTCTTGGCTTGTGCTCGGTCATTGAACAGTCCTTCCATTGAACATTATTTCTTAATTAATGTGGGAGGATGTGGGAAGTTGTTTTAGTTGTTTTATAAGTTTAGCTCTAGTTTAAAATGGTACCTATGTACTCAGCAGAGACACGCCCATTGTGTTTGGGAAATCTTTCTCATGATCTTGTAATACTTGCTTTCTTCTTAGGTTAATGAAAATTTGGATGGCGAGATCCAGTTCCAGTCAGCTGCTGGGCCTTTTTCTGTGATTGTCAAGTGCACAAAGAAAAAATGTGAAGTGAGAAACTCTATGATATGCTCTTGAGATATGATAATAAATATCTCCTGTTTCTTGCCTTATCTCGAGTTTTTGTGGAAATGTTTTGTCTTATCTTTTCTCTCCGTTTTTCCCAGATGGTTGTTGAAAGCAGCCTCATTGACTTTGGCACCCATGTGGTCGGGCAGACAATTTCACGGGTAATCACCCTGATCAACAGGGGAGCTTTGGGTACTCGCTATACACTCACTCCCCACTCCATGGATTTCCTTCAGCTCCACCATCTTTCCAAGCATTCTGTAAGTGCACAGGTAAGACCATACGGAGGCTACAATTTCAAATCAGACAATGTGCATATGTTATGTTGATGCTGCAAAATATTGGAATTTTTATCTCTTTTATAATTCCACTACTGTTTTGTATTTTGTGTAATTCAGTTGATGACAAACTTTTGAGAGGGGTTTGATATGAATTTGTGTTGTAGGCCAATTTGCTGACTTTTCTAACTTTTTTGACCATGGTGGGGATCCATTATTTGTGATTAAAAATATAGCTTTTAGGGGTCACTTTTTTATGACCAACTATGGTCATAAAATGATCAGTAATTCAGAAAAATAATAACTTTCGGTGGTCAGTATACATTATTAAAAAGAGCTGTTTTTTTACATAGGTACATGGGGAAGGGAGCAGTGTAGACGTTGTTGCTTCAAGTCATATCCCAGAAGATATTCAACCAAAGAGAGAAGTTGCTGAGTGCATAACTGAATCAGACATTCAATCAGGTGAGTTCAACATTAGCTTCTTGTCTATCAGACAGACAAAATGAGCTTGAGGTCTACTGAAATTAAGTGGATTAATGATTACATTTGCATAGCCACTGCTAAATAGATATGACAGTCAAGGAAAACAATGTCAGGTTTAGCACACAGCATTAAGAGTCTGTCCCCAGGACTTTGCAGGCAGATCACACAATTGTATCAGTTTATAATTTGTAAATCTGAACCCTAATTTTGACACTGAGATGACAATAATAGCTAAATTATATTATTTATTTGTAAAAATACACTGTTGTTCAAATGTTTTAGAATATTTAAATAACATGTCTAAAGGTAACAGCTTACAGTATAGTTTGAAAATTTCAAACCCTAAAATGGCACTTTGGGATCAGAAAAATTGTACTAAATTATGAATAATTTATTGTGTTTTTCAACTGGTGTATATTCACTTGTAATTTAGAAATTTACTGCACTATTTCACAAGAGCCCCTGATTTTGGACTACTTGTGGTTTTAGGTTTAGCCCCTACCACTGACCCCTCCTCAGATGTTGAGGTAAAAGAAGTTGAGCAGATTTCAGGAGGCGATGATTTGGAGGAGAGAGTGATCACAGGAGTCAACCAGGGATTCAGCTCTGATATCAGTGAAATTTGCATTGGCAAAGTATGTAACTAAACAATCTTAAAATCTTTTCACATGTACCATCTGTATCATATAAACACCTGAAATACTCAAATGATTCTTTATTTAAGTGAACAGTGAGTTGTTTTATCCGCTGATGATCATT